>NC_056741.1:456970493-457065493 GCF_019279795.1 Protopterus annectens | reverse complement strand
TATTACCTCCAATAACCGATTTGTTTTAGGTGGGCCATTGAGCATTTTTTCTGGAATGTTCATTTTTTACTGTCTAGTTTTGCAATCAGTTCCTGTCAGTCACTCTGAAATGTCATCCCAATATTATTTACTTCAAATTGAGGTGAAAGTAAGAGCAAGAAAGAAAATGGAAATATTATCAAGCTGTTGACAATTGTACGGAGCCACACATTTAACTTATTTAAGCAATTTTAATAGCAATTGTTTATATTACTGGAAGAATGCTGCATGGAAGAAAACATATTATATGAAAAAATAGCTAACTTAATGAGTAACCATGCATAACAATACAGTCTGTAGCTAATAACAGCAATGTGTTTTACAAGGACTTTGCCGTGCAACGTTCTCCATGCTTTTAAATCTAAATCTAAAGCTAGGTTCATCTAAATTTGATACTGAATAGGAAAGGATAAGGAAACTAGTTTTAACCGTCACCCTGGACACATCTACATATCACTACTTTACATGATTAAATAGGCGCTCAGAATCTTTTTTGCATTTCTAGTCTGCTCACCTTCTGTGGCAGGTGTTAAGTTGTTTGTATTTATGCAACGACTGCAGCTGATTAACATGAAACTATTTACATTTCACTAGTGATTTCCATTTTTATTTCAGTTTGGTATGCCATGAGAAACATTTTGTCTTTGATTATGAAAGAAGCTTCTCAGCTTGGAAAGAAATGTCTTTCTTTTGGCCTTACCAATACTGTATTTAAATTGTTGCTTACTTCATAATCCCTGTGGTTAGCATTTTTGTTCTTATAGCTATGCGCACTATTTCTCAAACTTTTGGGTGAAGGCATGGACTTTAAATGCTTTTCTAAACAGGTTACATGCTCATCTACTATAATAGTATTTGCTAGACCTACATGCACCAAGTTATGCAGAAGATATAAAAGTGACACTATTCTAGTCCCAGTCATCATTCTAAAAAATAATATATATGCAGACTTGGTGAAAATGACACTAGTGGTCATGAATCACAACAGCTTTTTCCCTGAGGAGCTGAGGTACTTTTTTGTAATGTGGACTATTGTTTGGTTTACTTGCTCAATCTAACCAGAGAATTCTTGGAATATGAAACATATAGCTTTTTTCTTTACCTCCAGTGTTTTCCGTAAGCTTTCTAATATCTCACTAGTAAAATGATGTCATTTGTCAGATTCTACCCTTTGGGTAGTCCATAATAGCTAAACATATAATTAATTAAAAGCAAGGGAGTCTTGTAAGTGCTTCATGTAGTGGGTTGCCTCCCTGGGTCACTGGGTCACTTCATGTATTTTGGATAAAGCCATATTTTTTGATTAAATTATTCTAAGTGGAATCAATTTTTTAGATAAATTAAATTATTCTAAGTAGAATTTCAGACAGTAGTGCGTGAAAGTGCTCTCCAGAGAGTAATAGGTTCATAGGTTCATACGTTCATACTAGGCTATCTGCCCTAGGGCATTTATAAGCCTAGCCAGAGTGTGTTTGGCTTTTGCCACCCATTTTAAATGAATTTTGCTATGCCCTTTTTCGAGGTTAGTATACTGTGCCTCTGTCTAACAGTGACACAGAAGTGATACCCGGGGTAAACCTACAATCTCCCATCCACTCATCAAGAGTCCTCTTGAAGGTGAAGGGAGCCTCTGGGTTATGAATCTGTCCCTCCAGCATGTCCTATTTATTTCAGTACTGAGGTTCAAGTCTCTCAAGTGTGTAACTCGATGGGATTTGGATTTTCTGAGGTGCAGCATGTCCATTAATTCTGGGTTGGACATGGCTTTGTACGTCAGGCACAGATCGCCTGTGAGCAGGCTGTATGCCACTGAGTAGAGCTAGAGTATCTTTAACCGGGCAGCATATGGCATCTGTTTGAGCCCTTTGATCCTCTTGGTGAGGTACTTTTGGGGTCTTTCCAGTTGCTGCAGATGTCTGGTAAGGTACATCCCAAAAGGGGCATTGTACTCAATTATGGGCCTGATGAGGGATGAGTAAAGAGGCACGATGACCTCCCCTGATCTAGATGTAAATCCCTTCATGATTAGGTGGGCTATATAAAATGTTTTTCTAACCACTTTGGCCACGTGGTTGTCAAATGAGAGATTGCTATCAACTTGGGTCCCCAGGTCCCTAATTACTTCTTCTGTACTTAATGGATTACCACCTATGTGGTAATTTGTGGGCACTTTGTTTTTGCCAAAGGGGATGACTATACACTTTTTGGCGTTTAGCTTGAGGCCATGGCTCTGGCACCAGTTGTCTGTTTCTATTAGGCCCTTTTGGAGGATGCTTGTGTTGGCTGGAGAGTCGATTATAGCGCCCAGTTTGCAGTCATCTACGAACTTGGTCAGCCACAGTCCTTCCGTGTTGGCCTGTAACTCCGAGAAATATATACCGAACAATAGAGGTCCCAGGACTGAGCCTTGTGGGACACCACTTGTAACTGGTTTGGAGTCTGACATGGCTCCAGCAATTCTAACCATGTGAGTTCTGTCCTTGAGCCAGTTTGCAACCCATCTAGTGACATAGGGGTTTATATTTAAGCTGGAGAGCTTATCTATAATGCCCAAGTGGGGTATTGTATCGAAGGCTTTTGCGAGGTCCAGGTAGGCTGTGTGGACCACCTTCCCCTCGTCAGTGGCCTTGGTGACTGTTTCAAAGAAATCGACCAGGTTTAAGAGGTAGGATCTGCCCTTAACAAAGCCAAACTGGGTAGGATCCAGTGTCTGTAGGTCCCCAATATCTTAATTTATGAGGTCCATGATGATCCTTTCCATAGCTTTGCAGACCAAGCTAGTCAGGCTTATGGGGCAATAGTTTCCAGGATCCGTTGAGGCACCACCTTTGTGGAGAGGGACCACTGTTGCTGCACGCCACTCTTTAGGTACATATCCTGTAGTAAGGCTGAGATTGAACAGTAGTTTTATGTTTGGGTTTAGCTCTTCTTGGAGTTCATGTAGGACGCAGCCTGGGACACCGTCTGGTCCCATTGATGCTGTGTTTTTTGCTTTGGAGAGGGCGGCTCTTACCTGAGCATCTGAGATGTCAGGGGGGCAGCACTCTGCTGGGATAGATATTTGCTCTTTTGGTGGGGAGGGGGGAAGAAGCTTGTGCTGAACCTGTCAGCTAGGATGTTGGCAATGTCTGTGGGTTTGGTGTATTTTTTGTCATTTTGGACTAATTCTGAGCATATCTGGGAATTCCCACCCAGGTTCCTAACATAACTAAAGAAAGCCTTGCGATTATCTTTAGTGTCCTGTACAATTTTTCTCTCGAAGCTGGCCTTAGACGATTTTATGAGTGCCCGTAGTTTTTTGCTAATACTGATCAGAGATGCCTTCCCTTTTTGGGATTTTGCTCTATCATGTAGTAGCTTCCTCCTTCTATTGTATAGTTTGTTTATGGCTGGGGTCCACCAGACAGGATGTCTGCCTTTGGAGGATTGGGTCTTGGTTTTATTTGGGATTGCATGATCCATGCATTCCTGAAGGTGTTCATAGAATGCGTTTATAAAGGATTCTGCGGTCTGGGGCGTATTTTCCACAGGCCCGGGGACTTTGAAGGATTCCACCTCGGTTTTGAGGAGTGTGAAATTTGCTTTAGAGAAGTTTTTCACTGTGGTGTTCTGGGCAGGGGGTGGGGTCGGGATGTGAATATCCAGTGAGATTAGTTTATGGTCTGATCTTACCAGTCAGGGATACACTTCTGGTCTGGAGCATAGAGTCCCCATGTTGGTGATGATCAGGTCCAGTATGTTTTCCCCTCTTGTGGGAGTGGTAACAAGTTGTTCCATAGCATTTGAGTTTATAAATTCTAGGAATCTTTGGGCTAGGGTGTTGGAGCTAGAGTAATGATCCCAGTCTATGTTTGCGTAGTTGAAGTTACCCAGTATAATGGTGTTTGGAGAGACCTTCATATTTTCCAGTGTTCTCAGGAAGGCCGAGTGGGTTTCCTGGGTTTGGGAGGGTGGTCTGTAGCAGGCTATAAACTGGAAGGCAGTTTTACCCACTGTTAGTTGCACATGGATAGTCTCTGATGCTTCGTGCTGTGCCACCAACCTGGAGGTGTGGGTATCTTTGACGAATATTGATACTCCCCCTTCTTTGTGGTTCAGTCCAAGTTTTGGGGCTGAAAAGCATGGTATGAGGTATAATCTGGTAGTGCTGGGGTGCTCTCGGGAGCCTTGAACCAGGTTTCTGTTACTGTACAGATATCGACGTTCTCCTTGCTAAGGAGAGTTTCAAGTGCGTGCATCTTGAGGTTTAGACTTCTGGCGTTGAGTAGCATTACTCTTAGTTTCTTATCCCTTGTGATACCTATGGAGGTGGGTTTGTCTTTTGAGCCTTGCCTAAAAAAGGCACTATGGGGGTAGCAAGAGCCTTTGCCAATATCCGAAAGCCCAGGGGTGACAGGTGCAAGCCGTCCCTAGCGAAGCATTGTGGCTTGTCGAGCATGTCATCCCAGGCTGACAGGCATTGGATCCCCTTTGAATGACACCAATTCTTAAGCCAGTTGTTGAAATTGATCATCTTGTCTTCATATTGTGGCATCATTCTTGGTGAGGATAAGATGTTACTCAAGATCAGGGTCATACCGGTCTGGGCCACATGCTCTATGTCTCTTTTCATGTAGTCCAGGGAGGTACATCTTAGGTCATTCACACCAGCATGGACAATGACTGAGTCATATTTGTACTTGCCTTGGAATGACCTGAGTGCTTGTGTTATGTGGCGGATCCTAGCGCCCGACAGACAGCTCACCGTGACCTTCTCCTTGTTCAGCCTGGTGAGCGGGACGTCAGTGTGCCTGACGATAGAGTCACCTATTACAAGTGTATCAGGTGTGCTGTTTAGCCTTAAGGGCTGTGACTGTTCGGCACACTGGCTTTGTGAGCTATGTGTTGCACGTGTTTTGTTTTGGGGTAGCGGTTGCTTGGGTGTCTGCTTTGGAGGTCTCTGCTGCTTAGGCAGATTTTTATTTAGAGCCTCCGAGTATGTTTTTGTGTGTTTATGTGTTTGGTTTGCTGTCATGGTAGGTCTATGTGAGACTGGAATTGTAGTAAGTGTGGTTTCCTTCTCCTCCTGACTGGTTATGCCAGTACTGAGTTGAGAGATCTTAGCCTCCAGTTTGGCTATATGGTTGCATCTCTCACATGTGTTGGAATTTGTTGGGAGGAGGAGAGGGTTGTCTGTGTACATGAGGCAGTTGTAACATTGCCTCAAGATTCCCAGATTCACCAGCTGGACCGGAGAGGAGATTGACAACTGACCTTTGGACATGCTAGAATAGTATTGGGAATTCCTTTATAATTAAAAAAAAGGGCAAATGGGGAACAAGGTACTCAAGGGGAGTTTGTGAGGGTGTAGTGCTTTTAATTTTTTAGTGCTGACTTATATAATTGCTTTAGTGAGCAAGTGCCAGGTAACTTAAATGCAATGTGTTACAGGTAACTTAAATGCAAAAATGACAAACAGTAACTTTCTTTCAAGTGAAACAAGGCAATAAGTACAGTAAGCAATGCAAATATCACTAGGGATCCACAGAAGCGCTGAAAAGCCGCGTTTTAGGTGGAATTAGCATTTCAGGGAAATAACAAGCAAACAAACAACAAGCATACAAACAAAGCTAGATTCAGCAGGCCTGGATCTAGTCTATGCTACAGCAAACAATGTGTACCAATTTCAGTAAGAAACAGTTCAAATATGCAGGCACTATAAGCCTTTAACCAGAAATTCCCAGCTCAGAAGGGCAGAGTCCAGCCTCTCCTCCCACAAGAGTGCAGACCACAAACCTTCTTAATGTAAAATAACTGGCCTGAAGCCCAAGTGCTTAAACCAGAACTAATACACTTTTAGAATAACAGACACTGAGCCAATACACTTTTAGAATAACAGACACTAATGATGAAAGATATGGAAACATTGTAGAAAATACAAGTTTGGAAGAGGAAATGAATTGCAACATGAGACAAGAACTGAAATCTAAGTCAAAATGGAGCGGAAGTGAAACAAAAAAGTTAATTTAATTTGACTTCCCAGCTCCATTCGGATATTGGGATAAAGTCCTAACTATGGCCAAGGTGACACCACTGAGTTCAGTTATCAACTCAAGTACCTGTTGGGTCTGGTGAGGGACAGAAGAGGAGTGACGCAGCTTTGCTGGCTAACCTGTTACTATCAGGAGGGCATGGGGGTGCATGCCTGGGGTATATATACCTATGGTTGAATCTCTGGTGGAAACCAGACACTCCATTGTGTGTCAGCTTCAAGGGGGGGGCAGGCCTGTCCTGAGGTGTTTTGTCACCGGTGGAAGCCAGTGACATCCTCTGTGTCACCCACTGCATGTCAAATCCTGGCCATGTTACTGGGTGTGCACAGTGAGGTTAGGGCTTAAAAAAAAGCAAAAAACAAAACAACCTCTGATGGTTGCTTAAATGATAGCCCCTTTTGCTCTTGTCTTAGTGTATTTGGAACAAATGAGTCAGTTAACAAAGAGATGGTCTGGTAGTTGACAAGCAGTTAGGGTAAAAACATAAAAATTGAATTCATCTTGATGTAAAAGAAGTGAAGAGTGTTTTGGAAGAGATTTGGCATGATATGAGCTATTTAATGGGACTTATAGCTAGCTATACATATCTGTAGTGACTGGAGGCAGCTGGAGTTGATTCCACTTATGATTAGCAAATCTACATGCCTCTGACTAAGCAGCAAATTGGTAATATCCATGACATTCTTTATGGCCGACTGCACAGTGTGCCGTAGTTTCTATGTAGGGAAGACAGACAGGTCTCTGAAGGAAAGAATACATGAACACATTTATGCTATTCATAAAAAGAACAAAGTGAATGCCTTGGCCAGACACACTATTAATAATGATATGGAACATGTCTTTAAATTTTTAGTTATAGGGAGAACTTATGAGAGTATAAGAAGGGGGATCTACGGAACATCACTGAAGAGCTTGAAGCTACGTGGATAGTAAGACTAAGAACTGATAGAGGTCATGGATTAAATAAATATATACCCTGTGTCCTAAGTTAAAGTCTAGGCAGCTTTTTAGGTAAGATGTGTTGTGGTATTGTTTGTATGATAAATCACTGACTTCTTGTTACTGACGTCTTGTTACAGGCTTGTATATGCTTTGGAGAATACAAGTGGAAAATGTAAATATGTGCAGAGCTGTGCTTGTTATTGTAAACTGAAATGTTCTGAAAGTTTGAATTATAATTTAGATATTTTACAAATGGGCTTTCAGAAGTGTATACATACATTTCAGACTTCTAGTCCAATTAATGGCATGTACCTTGTAGAATGCTGCTTTAAACAGAAAGTGCTTGTTCACACTTGAACAATGTATTGATTACTTTTAATCATGTGTTTCAAGAGGGTGTGCATTTAAACTAAGAGCTGTTTTTAAAATGTATTAGACATCTGAAGAAGTGGAGTTACCCATGAAAGCACTTGTGTTGAATAAAGATTTTTATACTGGATTCTACAGCCGTCTCCATGTCCTGGTGTTTTGCTTTTTATTCTGGATCTGTTTTGTGCAGGACAAGTGAGTTCTAAAGCTTTGGTGGCAGTTTTGTGTTTTTTTACAATTAATTTTAATAATTTGCTATAGGTGCATTTACTAAATATATTGTAGAAAATTAAGCATCTGAGACCACCAGTCTTACAAAAATGCAGTTTATTATATAAAAATGAAATTAAATGCACCTAAGTAAAACAAAATCTTCTGCAAACCTTTAACTGTCTCATACTTATCCTAATAATGTTGGGAGACAAGTCTCTGTTGGTAGATCTCTCTGGATTTTTCTGCTACGAATAATTCGCAGCACCTCTCTCTTTAGGGCTTCCATCAGTGTGGCTGTTTTTCTCTCCCAGAGCCACTGCTCTGAACACCGACTCCTCTTCTGCAAAAGGTAAATACTGTCTGACTGGGTTTCTCTCAGCTCTCTTATATTATATTCAATAGATCATTAAACAAGCTTGTTCTCACTAACCAGTCAGTATCTTCTCAAAGAAATAGATACAAATTAACAGTAACACTTGCATCATATAAAGAAATATAACTCTGCTTTAGCACAACTGTTTACATAGTTTTGTGTCACTTGTACTCTTCCAGATGGTGAGAAGCACCACACAGTGTTAAACCTGAGCCTCCCCACCAGGCAAAAACCATCAGTTTCATGCCTATTAGATAGGCTGTCTGCCTGAGACAGACCATCTGAATTGTTGAACTTAAATGGCTACAAAAATAAGGCCCACCTAGAGAACTTTGTGTTCTCATCCTGTTCATAGGTTCATAGGTTCATACTAGGCTATCTGCCCAAGGGCATTTATAAGCCTAGCCCATAGTTATTTGGCTTTCGCCACCCTTTTAGTTTGAATAAAACTATGCCTATTATTTTGCTGTGCCTCTGTCAAGCAGTGACACTGAAGTAATCCCTGGGGTATATCTGCGATCCCCCATCCATTGGTCAAGATTCCTCTTGAACAAGGCCAGCGAGGTGCTCTGCCTCACATGTACCGGGATTTTGTTCCACAGCATAGGGAGTCTCTGGGTGATGAATCTGTCCCTCCAGCACGTTCTATTAATAACCGTGTCAAGGTTTAAGTCTCCCACCCTTGTGGTTCTGAGGGATCTAGATTTTTTGATGTGAAGCATATTCATCAAATCAGGGTTTGACATGGCCTTATATGTCAGGCACAGGTCACCTCTGAGCAAGCGGTATGAGACTGAATAGAGCTGGAGTTCTTTCAGTCGGGCAGCATAAGACATATTTTTGAGACCCTTTATCCTTTTGGTGAGGAACTTTTGGGGCCTTTCCAGCTGCTGCAGGTGTTGGGTCAGATACATTCCGAATGGGGCATTGTACTCAATCATAGGTCTAATGAGTGATGAGTACAGGGGGACGATGACCTCCCTTGATCTAGATGTGAATCCCTTCATGATCAGGTGGGCAATGTAGAAGGTTTTCTTAACTACTTTAGCAACATGAGTGCCAAACGAAAGGCTACTGTCAACCTGGGTCCCCAGATCCCTGATGACTTCTTCTGTGCTCAGTGGATTGCCACCTATATGGTAGCTAGGGGTAACCTTGTTTTTCCCAAAGGGTATGACTATGCATTTCTTGGCATTTAACTTTAGGCCATGGCTCTGGCACCAGTTATCCGTTTCTGTGAGGCCCTTCTGAAGGATATCTGTGTCAGATGTGTTTTCGACTATGGCCCAGTTTGCAGTCATCTGCAAACTTTGTCAGCCATAACCCTCCTGTGTTTGCTTGTACTTCAGAAAAGTAGATGCCGAACAAGAGTGGACCCAGGACTGAGCCCTGTGGGACACCACTTGTGACAGGCTTTGAGTCTGACATGGCTCCAGCAACTCTGACCCTGTGGGTTCTGTCACTTAGCCAGTTTGCAACCCATCTTGTGATGTATGGGTTTATATTCAAGCTGATGAGTTTTTCGATGATACCTGAGTGGGGTATTGTGTCGAAGGCCTTTGCCAGGTCAAGGTAGGCTGTATGAACTGCCTTTCCCTCATCAATGGCCTTGGTGACTGTCTCGAAAAAGTCAACCAAGTTTAAAAGGCATGATCTGCCTTTGACAAAGCCAAACTGGGTTGGATCCAAAGTCTTCACGTTCCCTATGTCTTTATTTATGAGTTCCATTATGATCCTCTCCATGGCTTTGCAGATAAGGCTTGTCAAGCTAATGGGACGGTAATTTCCAGGGTCGGTGGAGGCACCGCCCTTGTGAAGTGGGACCACAGTCACCGTGCGCCACTCCTTGGGTACGTATCCTGAGGTGAGGCTAAGATTAAACAGCTGTCCTAACTGCGGGTTTAATTCCTCATTGAGTTCATGGAGCACACAGCTGGGGACACCATCCGGTCCCATGGATGCTGTGTTTTTTGCTTTGGAGAGAGCAGTTCTCACCTGGGCGTTGGAGATGTTTGGGGGCTACAATCCTCTGGTATAGATATCTCTCCTTTTGGGGGGGGGGGGAGAGAAGTTTGCACTGAACCTGTCATCCAGTATGTTGGCAATGTGTGTAGGTTCAGTAATCTTCACATCATTTTGAACTAATTCTGAGCATATCTGGGAGTTTCCTCCTAGGTTTCTAACATAGCTAAAGAAGGCCTTATGATTGTCTTTTGAGTCCTTGGTGATTTTTCTCTCAAAATTTGCCTTGGATGATTTTATGAGAGCTCTTAGTTTTTACTTATAATGATCAAAGGTGTCTTACCTTTCAAGGATTTTGCTCTATCTTGTAGTAGCTTCCTCCTTTTGTTGTAGAGCTTGTTTATGGCTGGGGTCCACCAGACTGGACGCTTGCCTTTGGTACAAAGAGTCTTAGTTTTGTTTGGGATTGCCTGATCCATGCAGTCCTGTAGGTGCTGGTAGAAGGCATTTGTAAGTGATTCAGCAGTTTGAGTAATGTTTACCACTGGCTCAGGGGCCTTAAAGGAGACCACACTAGTTTTTAGAAGTGTGAAGTCGGCTTTTGAGAAGTTTTTCACTGTGGTCTTTTTTATTTCAGGTGGGGGCGGGATGAGGACCTCCAGCGAGATTAGTTTATGATCTGATCTCACCAGTGAGGGGTATACTTCCGGTGTTGAACATTGTAATCCCATGTTCGTGATGATGAGATCAAGCATGTTTTCTCCTCTTGTGGGGATGGTGACTAGTTGTTCCATGGCATTTGAGTTTATGAACTCCAGGAACCTTTGGGCTAGAGTGTTTGGGCTTGAGTAGTGTTCCCAGTCTATATTAGGGTAGTTGAAGTCACCTAGTATGATGGTGTTTGGAGATACATTTATCCCCTCCATTGTTTTCAGGAAGGCCATGTGAGGTTCCTGAGTTTGAGAGGGTGGCCTGTAACATGCTACAAATTGCAGAGCAGTCTTGCCTATGGTTAATTGCACCTGGATGGTCTCCAATGCATCGTGCATTGCCACCAACCTTGAGGTGTGGGTGTCTTTTATGAATATGGACACCCCTCCTCCTTTCTTGGTGTTGTCCGGATTTTGGGGCCGGAACGCATGATATGAGGTGAAACCTGATAGTGCTGGGGTGCTCTCAGGAGCCTTGAACCACACAGTGTTGTTGGTATAACCAATACAGGAGAAGAATGCTCTGTTATTGGAGTGAATTCTCTCCCTAATATATAGCACTTTAGGAATTCAAGTGTTCACTTGATGACTATACATTCTCTTTCAATCACAGAAAATCTATACTCAATAATGTTCCTCTCCATTAAAAGTTTGCAAGTATGTTGCTCTGAAACCCACCTCTGAAATATCTTTACAGACTATAAGTGGCTTACTAAAGTCAGAAGATGCAAACACAGACCCAGAGTTAACTGCCAAAAATTAGTGACTGCTTCATCTGCCCACTTTATTTTGAAGGACATCAAAGCATAGGTTTGTAAGGGGTATGCAATCATTGGAAAGGGGAACAGGAATATTTAATAATGTCCACTAACCGCAAACTCTCCATCACCTGTATTTTTTTTTTCATTTCTGGAATAGGCCAGTACCTTACTGCTTCTATCTTTGTTTTGATTGGTTTAACAATTCCCGTTCCTATGATCCAACCAAGGCATTAAACTTCCATCATGCCTCCTTTGCTGTTGGACACAACAGTTAGTGTTGCTTGCTTCAGGAAGTCTGTTGCAGGTTGTACTTTAGCTTGATGTCAGTTCCAGTCTTCAAACTGCATAACATCGACTAGGTAAGCTGCAGCATAGTTGTGTGGAATTTTAGGAATCTATCCATTTGTCCTTGGGAGGTTGCTCAGACAACATGCTGCCCAAAAGAAAGAATGTTATACTGGGATTATCCCTTTTTTATTGAGAAGGAAGTTTTTTCATTACCCACAGCTGTTAGAGGAATTTGCCAGTAACCTTTCTTGTGGTTTATTGTAGTTTAGACTTTTGCCTTCCTCAAAATTTCTACTAACTCACCAACCCTAGGCATAGAGTAAATGTGACATTTTGAAATGTTGCTGAGCTTCCTAAAATCATGGCAAAACCTTATTTTTCCATTGGGTTTATGGACTAACTATGGGGCTGCTCCACTCACTTTGAAGTCTTTAAGTACCATTAGCTGAATTATTCTTATTATTTTTGCTTGTACTGCCTTTCTTTGTGACTCTTAAATCAAAAGCCTTTATTTTATAAAATAAATTATTTTATTTCTTGTTTCTGTGTTTTGGAACGTATACCATCTATGTGAATTGCAAGCACAAATTCAGTTTTCTTTATTTACCAGATTCACTAATCTCTGCTAAGCTAACTACCAAAGTTTGAACAGTTTCTGAATGTAGATCCATTCTTTCCTTCTCTTATCTGTCTGTCTAACTCTATAGCTTACCTCATTTATTTTTACTGTTATTATAAATGGTCCCTGCCATTTAGCCAAAAGCTTGTTTTCTTGTAAGGGGCTCAAAATAACCATCTACTCTCCAGCTTTAAATACTCGGGTGCTTGCATTTCTATTACACATTTCTTGTTGTGTAGATTAAGCTCTTTCCTTATATTCCCATACTAAGGGCATTACTGCTTTTAGGATGTGTTGCAAGCTGGCATAGTGTTCAATGTCACTTTTAAATGGGGTTTCTCTTCTTTCCAAGTCTCCCTGGCAATATGGAATAGTTCACAGGGTTGCATTCTATAAACTAAATTAAACAATTAAACCCAGGCAAGGCTTGCAACACTTCTCTAAGTACAAACAAGAGGTATGGTTTAAAATCTGGTCTTAGGTGTTGCCATCTTCTTAAATACCATTTCTTGGACTTTAGAATTAGATTGAAATCCCCCACCAATCCATCCATTTGGGGATGGTACACTGAGTTTTTTAACTGAATGACTTTCAATAAATGACAAAGTTGTTCATTAATCTTGACATAATGGGAGTATTCTGATCAGTGAGCATTTCCTTTGGCATCCCTACTCAGGAAAATAGTAAGACTTTTTTGTCTATAGGAATAACATTAGCTTTGCATAGTTGGATGGCAATAGAATATCTAGTTGCATAGTATTAAATGGCCAAATATATTGAAATCCATTGCTAGATTTTACTAGTGTTTCAATAAAGTCTGCTGTAATACATTTGAATGACACCAATAGAAAAGGCATTGGAAAAAAAAGTAATTTTTAAAGTTGACATGAGGGTTTATTTACTAGCACTTAAAGTATTCAGCACAGATATTCTTAATTTCTTTCATTATTCTAGACTAATAAAATTTTGCTAGGATCCATGCTTTATTCTTGTCCATTCTTAAAAATCCCCCTAGCGCATGGCTTTGTGTTATCTCATTAGTAGGTTTCCAAAAGGCTTAGCACCAACAGTTAAGATACTAATTCCTTTCTACAGTTACACTGCAAAAGAAGTGGGAATGGCTTGTTCAGCTTCTTCCCCTGCAACCCAAGCTATATTTTCTTTTGCTCCGCTCAAATATTCTTCTTTGCACTGTGGCTTTTTAAAATTAACCAGTTTACCTACAAGGCAACTAACTCTGGGATTTCTTCAAGGTTAGCCTTCCATAATATAGAAGACACTGCCTCATCTCCTACCAATATAAGCATTGAGGTTTCAATGTCTGTTGCTTCTCCTAGAGGTGGCAACTCATATCAATATTCTTTATGGTCAGTTGCTGTCTATATTTTCGTTTATTTCTTCTCTTTCTGAACCTGGTTCACAGAAACCTCTTCCTTTTGCTTAGATTTCTGATATTTTGGCTCAAGCTAGTATACACTGGTGTGTCCTTTTGCTTGTCTTCTTATGTTGCTCTCCCTCTCTCTCAGGGTGAATGAGCATGACTCTCTGTTTCCTTCTCTTCTGTTGATTACTATCCCTCTACATGGGATTTATCTTTTTTTTTTCTTAGTTACAAATCTTCCATTGTTTCAGGGTTCTTTCTTTCAGTGACAAAAATAGGTTTAGAACTCTTACCGGATACTGTTTCTCCCACTTTAACTATCCATGTGAAATCTTCCTTATTGCTACATTTCTTTCAGCAACATCCACCTGCTGCATAGAATTATGCATTCCTGGGTTTTTCTGTTTTAGCTTGGTAGAAATTTAAGAATTAATTTCAAATGGTGCATTTTCCATTCCTTGTAAATTAATTTCCTTAGAATATCCCAGCTTCAGTGAGTGTTTCTTTTTCTTTGGTTCTGCTAGCCACTTCAACTGCCTACTTTGCATTTTCAAGCTGCAATGGCACATCTACTCAATGCTTTGCAATATTTATAAGCTATAGTATTTTAGTGTGTAAGTCTCTTCCTTCTACTGGTTCTGTTCTTGCAGGCTGTTCTGTTAGATGTGTAGTCTGGGGTCCACTATGTAATTTCAAAATACTGAAATCCCAAAATTCAGTATTTTGAAATTACATAGCTGAAAAGTTCCAAAACTGGCAGAAGCACAAAATTCAAAATCCCGAAGCACGGAGATGTTGAATTTCCGCTTCCGCTGGTGTGGTGTGTGAATGTATCAGCTGAATTTAGGTAAGTTTGTGTGTGTAAATGTGTTGGTTAGGGGCTTTAGTGTATGTAAGTGTGTGTTGTGACTGTGATGCATGTGTGTGTGTGTGTGTGAGTTTCATTTGTGTTTCTGTTTGTGCGATCTCAGAGTTAGAATATATAAGTGGGGGGGTGGGGAGTGCAGGGGGGCTTGCCCCCCTGCTTATCTATAGTGTAGATGCATTTATTTGATTGTGGGGGGAGTTTTGTGTTTATTTATGTGTGTACTGTATGTGTAGTGTAGTTTTGACATTTTGTATTTCGTGGTTGTGTGTTTTCGGAATTGTGAGTTGTGCTTGGGTTTTTGGCTATGTAATTTCAAAATACTGAATTTAGGGATTTCAGTATTTCGAGATTACATAGTGGACCCATAGTCTGATATATCTAAGCAGTGTAAGATCTTTCTCTCTTTATATAATTATCCAAACTGTTCTACCTTTACAGCGTTCTAATATTACACCTTCCTCTTTGTTGGACTCATATACTCTATATCTGTTGATTGCTCTCGTCTCTTCTTTCTGAATTAGGCAGAGGCACATCTACAGGCATATTTATCTGTTGGTTCCCCTTCCCACAGTGATATGGATATGGCTTCAGTGAGCCACCCCCTGCTGGATACTATGGGTCTGAGTGGTGGATTTGTAAGATTCTTATGAACTTTGGGCAAGCCTCTAAATGTAGGTACTAATGGTTGTTCTACTAAGAAATATTTATATAAATCAAAATCAATTACATTACATAAAAAAACATGTCATATAGTTCATCTTGCACATTGTTCACTATTTTATTTAATTTAATTATGTCTATATCACAATATGCTGTTTTATCCGCTAATAAATCTAACATCTTCTCCTTGTACATGGAAGTATCCAAAATAACTGTAGCTCCACCTTTGTCTGCACCTCTTATGACTATGTTATGATTTGCCTGTAATTGCTTAAGTGCATTTTCTTCTTCTTTATCAAGATTATAAAAATCATTTTCATATTTTTACTATTGTATAACTTATTTAAATCTTTCACCATCGCTTTTTCAAATGCTTCTACTAAAGGATGTGCTGGTGGTATAAATGTCGAGGTTTATGCATCATACTGAAGCCATATCCATATATTTAGAAAATCAATTAAAAAAGGTAGTGGAAAAAACAACAACAATAGTTAAAGATACTGAACACTTTATTAGAAGCCTTTTTGAATATACAGCACCTGAGAAAAATAAAGAAATACTTTATATGGTAACTCTGGATGTAAATTCTCTTTTCACATCCATTCCAAATGACATAGGCATTGAATATATGAGATTGTTTTTAATCGAGCATGATATACCCAGAGATTTAATAATTAAATGTGCTATGTTAATGGATATCGTCCTCAATAACAATGTTTTTGTATATGATGAAAAATACTTTCTACAAAAAAGGGGAGTAGCCATGGGTACCCCATGTGCCAACTCCTATGCAAATATTGGGATGGCATATTGGGAACACACATATATATATATTAAGAAGTGAATATGAAGAAAATATTTTACTATACAACCATTTTGTAGACAATGTTTTTTGTTATGGAGAGGAGAAGAAACTAAACTTTGTGGTTTTATTGATTATATAAATGGAACCACCATTTTTTATCTTTGACAGGTAAATGGTCAACATCAGATATAGAGTTTTTAGATGTTTTCGTTATTAATGAAAATAATACTATACAGACACAGCTGTACAGAAAGGAATGTAGAAAAAAATGCCATATTACATCATACCAGTATGCACCCTCCACTTATTTACAATAATATAGTTAAAGGGCAAGTGGTAAGAGTGTCCAGATTAACCAGTAAGGAATCTAAATTCCATGAAACAGTTGAACAGAAAGAAATTGCTGAGTGTACACAGATCTTTGCAGCAGTACTAGTACTGACATTCCATGTAATGCTTTTAAAACTGTCAATAACCAAAAAGAGAGAATTGATGCATATTTTCTGTATATGTTTGAAAACAAGTAAGAATAGATAGGTAAACATAAAGTATAGACACATGCTGTCTGTTGTTGATTTGTTTACTTGGATGATAAATTCAAAATAAGACCTGTTTTCAGTTTGCCATGATGGCTTACTGAGATATTGACACAAATGTAAAAAAAATAATATTTTTCATAATCTAACAAATAATGTGTTATAACTATGCAGCAGTAGTATCATATATCAGTAGTCAGCCAGATCCAGATCATGGTCAAATAGAGCCCTAGCCAGAATAATGGACCAGGCCCTCATTTATACATATAGCATCCTTCCCAGCTATTCAATTGTCCCATTACTTGTCTATTTCTCCCTAGTTACCATAAACACTGTTCAAACCGCTGTGTGCATAATATTTTCTTCTTTATTTCTACAATGATTACAGATATTTGAATTTAATTTAAAGCTTTTATTTCAAATTTTATAGCACAAACACTAATGGACATTTGCTAAGCAAAACAATACAATCTCACAATGAAAACAGACTTAGCATCAACATTAAACTTCTCTGGCCTTGAAACTCTCATTTAAAGAAAATCCATCTGGCCAGTGGTAGATAAAGTTTACCTTTGGGCTGTTTTCAAACGATAGCCCCCTTGCAAACATTTTTAGGACCATGCATTCATGCAAGTGCTCTTTGATTCACCTTCCTGCTCCTAGTAAATTATATTCCTTGTATAATACAGCACCACTTATTAGAGTTTGTTTTAAATTTGTAGTTTTGAATATTTATCCAGTAAGCAATGAAACAACACATATCAACCATTATAACAAAACTGCCCATTTCAGAACATTTCACGCATAAAAGGCCAAACACCTAAAAACTGGAGAAAACTGCCAGTGAGGGAAAACAGATACCACAACCTTCTTAACATTTTCGTTCAATTTAATCACACTGAACTTCATCAGAAACACACCCACACAAATACATTAAGTATAAATAAATAATGCAAATAATCACATGTGAATTGCAACCAATCAAAATAAACAAATAAAAATCAATAAAAGTCAATTCTTAAATTTAAAAATTAATAATATCAAAAACGACAATAAATATTAAAGCCTTTGTGCTTGTAGAAAACATTTGATGTTAATCATATCCTTTAAACCAGGAAACTGGTCAGCATTTAGCATAATTTCCCATAGTGTTTCACAACATTCTAAAAGTGTTTTGAAATCCCCACTAAATAATTCATTGTTAACCCTTTCTAATACAAAAAATGAAAACCTTTTGAAACAAGGGCACTCTAAAGAATGCCTAGCCAATGCATTAGATGTATCCCTTTTCCTAACAGCCAGTGTATGTTCATAAATACGTTTATTAAGTGTTCAAATCGTCTTCCCTACATAAAAATGTTCACACAAACTACACTGAGCCAGATAAACAACATTACATGTTTTGCATGTATAATGCCCCTTGGCTGCAAACGTCCTGTTGATATGCTTAAGCGTGACTGTAGATGTCCCCATTACAAATCTGCATTGCCTACAAGACAAACAAGGGTAAGTTCCAGGGATGAGATCACAAATGGACCCAGTATTTCTAGATCCTCTTTCCAAAATCATTTTGGTGTTTAATACCTTTTTATAGGTAAGCACTGGTCAAGCTCCTAAAATCTTGGATAACTCAGGGTTACCTAACACTACCTTCCAATTGTTGGAAATAATCTCTCTAATAATACCCATTTCATTGGTAATGGGAAATGGAAAAGCCAAAGTAAAGTTGTCCGAAATGTTGACTGAAACTTCAGCCAGGTTGCAATGACTATCACCAATTGATTTTAAAATGGGACTTGCTATGTTTGCTCTTAATGCAAAAACTTCACCTATAATCTGACCTAGCCAAGAAGATCTGTAACCCCTTTGTATAAAAAAGTTTTAACTGGAAAACTTCATCTGAAAAAAATATCATCCTTACTAATCAACTGACTAAGTCTTATAAATTGTCCCTTGACTACGCCTCGTTTCATGTGACTAGGATGTAAACTGTCATAATGTAAATATTGATTAACAAAGGTAGATTTTCTAAAAATACTACTGTAAAGGTACAATCAGAATTCTTTCATTACAATCTACCAGTTTTAGTCAATATCCACAATCTCTGCAGAAGTAATATTTATCTGAATAATTCCACATTATAGAAATCTGTAACTAATGAAGAGTTTGCTTCTGGCAAACCATTTTATATTTCATTTTGTTTCATCTACTAATTCAGTGCCTGCTGCTCTTGAAGAATAAATTGCCTATGTTACATTAAAAAATGGTAAGCTGATAATATTTCAATAGGAAATGGATGGCAAACTGACAGCAGGTTCATAGTTACTAGGTATCTCATCCAAAGGAGGACACACTCAGGAGTGCAGCACCCCCCCCCTTAAAGTACAACACAGTATTAGCAATGCGTCTACATGCTGTGGGAGTAGAATCAACAGCTTTCTGCATAAAAAGCAAGTATGCTGCTGGTTGTGCTAACAGTGCTTTCAAACTGTATAGCACAGACAGTGATGACCATTTGCTAAACAAATCAGTTACACATTGAAAACAGCCTTAGCATGAGCAACAGTAAATTTCTCTTCCATTGAAGCTCAAAATTCCTTGAAAATGCACTGAAGCTTAGAATTCATTGAAAATGCATTAAAACTCAAGTCTTTGAAAATGCAGTGAAACTCATATTTTATTGAGTAGTCTCAGAGTTGGTGTAGATGATTCAGGTTCTTGTCTAGCAAATTAACTAACTTGCCATTCCTAACTAGGTTATTTCACACATACACCTTACTGGTCATTTGTCTGTGTTTAATGCTTTATCCTGTGGAAGCAGGCAACACTGATGGATGATTGTTCAGAATCAGGCATGTCTTCTATTTAAATTCCATGCACAGAATGTGAAAAAGAACAGCAAGCAACAACAGGTATGTGCATCAATGCACAGAAGAAAAGCAACCAACAGCAGTGTACATCGATACACAAATGCAGAAGGTATTCTTAAAGAAGAGCACCCTTAAAGAGCACATGTAAATTTTTTTAAATTAAAAAGTAAATGTTGCAGCAGGCCTCCAGTCAGCAGGCCCCCTCCCAGTCAGCAGGCCCTAGGCAACTGCCTAGGTCACCTCATGCTGGATCCAGCTCTGGGAACAGCTTGTCCAGACTGATATCCACCTCAGAATGATACTTTACCCATCATGTTGCCATGTTCCCTTACAAGAGCCATTCATCAGAATATGAAAAATATAATATATAAAATATAATATTCAGAACCAGAAGCATAAGCAAATTATTATATCTATGAGTGTGTAGTACACAGAGGTTATATGTCTCAGCCATTGTGACTAGACTAATGCCAGCTTTAAAACAATACCTCATGCATCACATTGGCATGCTCCTCTTCAAAGGTACCATCAACATATGAACTATATCCTAATGTTCATCTTGGGAAACATATATTACATATCTGCAAGTCTAATAAACAAAGGTTATTTATCAGTTGACAATTTGTCCATACTTATATCAGCTACAAACTGATGTATCATTTAACATGCTGCTATACTTCTTTTTTATAGAAATTTATAACATATTTATAACATATGAAAAAAGATATTCATATTCATACTTTGAAACATAAACATAATGTTATAATTCTATGGGTGTTCAACAGTGAGGTCATGTATTGGTACCAGTTTGTATGGGACGACATCATCTTCAAAATGCTAAAATCAGTCATCTTGTTGCCATTGACCCTTACATAGATACTGACAAAAATGTGTAAAAAAATCATAATTTACATATCTGAAAAAATTGAAGTATTATATCTCTGCAGGTGTGCTACATAGAAATCGTTCAAGAATGATAGACTGAGGCCAGCTTCAGAATGATAACCCTTTGATCATGTCACCATGCTTACTTATAGAAATACTGACAAAATATGAAAATATCATAATGTCTTTATAATGAAACATCATCCCAGTATTATTTATTCTCCATGTGTCCTACACAGAGATCATGCATTCAACTACTTTACCCAGATGATGCCAGCATCAACATGATACATTACCCACATTGTTGGTATGCTCTATTATAGAAATTGCAACAAAGTATAAACAAATTCATAAATGTTATAATCTGAAACATAACTATATATCTGTAGGCATACCATGTAAAAGTTATTCATGAAGGACAATTTGTAAGTACTGATGCCACCATGAAATGAAATAACTCTCTTCATATTGACTTGCTACTTTGTAGAGAGATTGACAAAATATGAAATTAGCACATTTTCATAATGACATAAAAAAAAACTGGTTATTATATTTGCAAGTGTGGTATATAGAGGCCATGAGTAAGTAACAGTGTATCAGGACTCATTTCAGCTTTAGAATGAAATGTTACCCACCCTGTTACCATACTCTCTTACAATGCCATTGCCAAAATATGAAACTATTATAGATTTCATAATATAAACATCAGCACTCTATTATCTCTTTATACTGCTAGGGCACGTATTGGAACTAATTGTACCAGACAACTGCCATTTTAAATGCTACCTCAGCCCCACTGTTACCATGCAGCATCAACAAAATATTGGAAAAAAATATTAAAAAAATTATAATTTTCATAATCTGAAACATGATCATATAATTATATTTCTATAGGTATACAGTAGCAAGTATGCATATATGTATGGACTGATACCACCTTCTGAATGATACCTTACCGACCATGTTCTAGTACTATTAATAACCCTCTAAAGACCTGCACCTAAAATTTTATAATTTTCCAATACAATGGACCCTGCAGTATTTTCAGCTTTACCTTACATGTGTGACATCTAATCCACAGAGACTAGGTTTTAGCTATAGTTCATCCATCAATTTGTAAGAACTTCGGAATTTCTCATCCATATTTATGTTCCTCACTGTATATTATTTTGTAGTACTGACTAAAGCACTGCATTGTGTGGTATCATCGACCCCATCTTTGCTATACTGTACATATATATAGCAAAATTTCAAATTATTCGACCAAGGACCTGCATATAAACTGGTAAACCATATTATAATTTGACATTATTTTACATATTATTTGCTTATCACTATATTTGTAAAAAATATCCTCCAGTGGAGATCATGTACTAAACTTTATCCTTTAATCTCATTGTTTTGTAGTAGTAGTTGTAATACTGTGTTTTTAATTTTTTATCTATACTAATATTTCAGTACTAATACCTCTGTAAAAGTTTCATTTTCTTCTATATGCATGTGTAATTATTCTATGTATGTATGTATGCATGTATGTATGTATGCCCTGTCTAAAATGCCACCACAGGTCCTGACTGAAAAACATATGAAGTGAAGCATTATGCTGAGTTATCAAATTAATAAAATGTAACCAGAGAACAGGTGCATTTAGAGTAGGTGTACGCATATTTTGTAAGGAGAAAGAGTTCATAACTGATTTGAAAGTGACATTCATTAACCAACAAACTAAATGTGAAAACATCCAACTCTTAGGTCATAAAATCATGATAAGATGGCTTATCTTGCTGAGCTCTATTTGTGCCTGATAGAGAATACTTCTTAAGCAATCTGAATTACAGAGCTACATAAGTATATTTTTCGCACTTTAATTATTTTGCTTATCAGTGCTGCATTGTTTTTTATTTATTTGTGGAACAGTTCTGCACTAGTTTACTGTTTTTATTTATTTGCTTAACTGAATTATTTACTTTTCTGTGTCTCCATTTATATAATTGCTGATCTGTGGTTTAATTTTTGTTTTCTTCCACCAACACCATTTCAGTTGTGCTCTTATAGTTGCTGCTTTTGCTGTTGCCCACCCCTACTGTAAATTTGATAAGGGACACTCCTCCCAGTCCCACCTTATTAGCTTATTCTCCCTAATACAGAGATCATTTGGGAAGGTCAAACCCCTTAGTTCCTTAACCTTGAATTTTCTTCTGTTCCTCCTGTTCCTCCTCTCTACCTTTCCACTTTACTAAAAAAAAAAAAAAAAAAAATACTTTATTCAGCTTCTTTTACTGTATTTGTGTTTCCTCCTCCTGCTGGTCCATTACTTCACATTGCTTTTTCCTGCTACTTGCTGTGGTTTGTTCTCTAAAGTATTCAATTGCATCTTTTCTGTTGCATTTGTTACTGCTTGTTTATAGCCTGTTTAAATTGCAAGTGTTATTCTAAGCCACTTAGTTTTGTTTTAAGCACTTGGGCTTTAGGCTAACCCCTTAGCTCTCCCTGGCCTTTTCTCTCAGATTCTGAAAAATATGGATGGACAATTTCCTACAGTTTCTCCTGCCAGTCTGGTTGATATGGGCATCCTGAGACAGTGTAGTAGCAACTGCCTTACATGCACAGACAACCACCTATTACTACCACCTAGGAACACAATTTGTGAGAGATGCAATTACATTAGGAACCTAGAGTCCAAGCGGTCTCCCTCACAAGCCAGCATATCTGGCACTGTGAAGGTTGTCAACACAATCACTACACTTCAAACACCACCCACACTGACACAACACACACCCACATATGCGGAGGTCCTCAACAAAAACATACTCATAAAAAGGAGACCTCTGAGGCAAAAACCTCTGAGGCAAATACACACGCAATCTACACAGCCCTCCACACCACATACAATACATAGTTCACACATCTGTGTCTCACAACCACTAAGGCTTAACCATAAACTCAACATATTAGTTATAGGTGACGCCATTGTGAGACACACAGATGTGCCTTTCACCAGGCTGAATGAGGAGAAAGTCATGGTTAGTTGTCTGTCAGGGGCCAGAATCCTCCATATCACACACACACACTCAAGTCTCTCAACAACAGGTACTGTTATGACTCTGTCATAGTCCATGTTGGTGTGAATGACTTGAGGCATACCTCCCTGGACTATATGAAGAGAGACATGACTGAACTCACTGAATATGTGTCCCAGGCAGGTATGTCCCTAGCCTTAAGCAGTATTCTACTGTCACCCAGAATGATGCTTGAATACAAACTAAAAGGATTGACTTTAATAATTGGCTTGGTTTCTGGTGTTATTTCCAGGGGGATCCAGTACCTGACAGCCTGGGAAGATATGATCAACAGACCATGATGCTTTGCCAGAGATGGCCTACATCTGTCTCACCTGGGCTTCAGAATTCTGGCAAAGGGTCTTGCCACCGCTATAGTGCCTTTTTTAGGAAAAGTGGTTAAAACTACCAACATAAAAATTTCAACAAAACACAAATTAAAGGTCATGCTGCTAAACGCTAGGAGTCTAAACATGAAACTGCACTCATTGCAATCATTCCTAACTCTGGAAAATGCTGACATCTGTGTGGTCTCAGAAACCTGGTTCAAAGCTGTGGAGAGCACCCCAGCCTTACCTGGTTACTCATCTTATCATACATTCAGACCCCAAACTGTGGGTAGTAAAGCCAAAGGAAGTGGAGTTTCAATATATATTAAAGACATACACACCTCCTCAAACAGTATGATGCAGACGAGACACTCCAGGTGCAGTTAACTATTGACAAGACTCCTATACAAATCATAGCTAACTACCGACCCCAAATCTGACCCAAGATACCCAAACTGCCTATCTAGACCTCCTTGAATGTATCACGATTCAACCCTTTATTTACCCGGATACTGGGTGATTTTAACTACCCAAACATAGACTGGAAGAACTATTCTTGCCAGAACACAAATGCCCAGAGATTCCCTGATTTTGTCAACGCAAATGCTTTGGAGCAGCTAGTCGATACCTCCACAAGAGGTGATAATATCTTGGACTTGGTATAAACCAACATGAGTAACCACTGCAGCATCCCTGCAATATCATCCTCCCTTGTAAGATCCGACCATAAAGCGGTCATGTTTGAAGTCACCATCTCCCCTGACCCGCTCTACCTATGGTCAATCAAAAAAACTTCTCGAAAGCTTTTTACAGCCTCCTGAGGGATGGTATAAACAGCTTCACAGCCCCCTCCCCCTGTCTAGGAACCGGCACCAGTATCCAAAACTATACCAAATTGTTATACGAACATTTATATAGATGCATGGAATCAGGAATATCTGACAGGACTAAATCATCCTCAGCAAGGAAGAGTAAACCTATCTGGTGGACATCTGCAATAAATAAACTCTATAACAAAAGGAAAAAATTGATGACCAGGACCAAGAAGGAGCAGGTGTCAACTGAAAGCAATCTCTCCTTATCCTAAGCAAGCAATAAGAGCACAAGTGAAATCCTTCAAAGCAAACTTTGAGTCCAAATTGTCCACATCTACTAGAGACAATCATAAGGCCTTCTTCACATATGTCCATAATCTCAACGGTAGCACCCAGATCTGTTCAGAACTGATGGTCAAGGACACCACATATACAAATGCCGTAGATATAGCAAACTTGCTAGCTGACAGATTCAGCAAAAATTTCACCCCTCTGTCCCCCCTATCACTAAATCAGGATATTACCAGTACCTGCCCCCTTCCCCTTATATCTAGAGATCAGGTCATCACTGCTCTCTCAAAGGCAAAAAAATACAGCCGCCATAGGACCTGATAACATCCCAGGCTGCATCCTACATGAACTCAGGGAGGAACTTGCAGCACCATTAGGCAACCTATTCAACCAAAGCCTGAGTACCGGTTTTGTCCCAGCTGAGTGGAGTACAGCCACTGTCATCCCTTTACACAAAGGTGGAGCATCCACTGATCCAGGAAATTATAGACCCATCAGCCTAACTAGCCTGATCTGCAAGGCCATGGAATGGATTATCATGGACCTCATTAACAAGGACATTGGCATCCTCCAAAAACTCGATCCCACACAGTTTGGCTTTGTCAAGGGAAGGTCATGCCTATTAAATTTGGTTGACTTTTTTGAGACAGTCACCAAAGCCATGGATGAGGGGAAGACATTGCACACCGCCTACCTTGATCTGGCCAAAGCCTTTGACACTATTCCCCACTCGGGCATAATAGATAAACTCTCTCAACTAGGCATCAATCTGTATGTTGCCAGATGGGTAGCCAACTGGCTCACTGATAGAACCCACCTAGTCAAAATAGGGGAAGCCACCTCAAGCAGTACACTCGTATTGAGTAGCGTACCCCAGGGTTTGGTCTTAGGGCCTCTGTTATTTGGGATATACTTTTCTGAGGTACAGGCCAAAACCAGTGGGCTATAGCTGATCAGGTTTGCAGATGACTGTAAGTTGGGAGCTGTCATCAATTCCCTTAGTGACGTGGACATCCTCCAAGAGAGTCTCAAACAGACAAATGACTGGTGCCAGAAACATGTGCTCAAGCTGAATACAAAAAAATGCATCATCATCGCTTTTGGGGAGAGAGATGTCCTCACAAATTAGCACATTAATAACAATGTTCTAAGCATGCAGTCAATCGTGAGGGATTCGGGCACCCAGATTGATAGCAGCCTGACTTTTGACCACCATGTTGCTTCCATTGTACGGAAAGCTTTCTACATGGCCCACCTCATAAGTAAGGGTATCTCATCCAGGGACAAGGAGGTCATAACATCCCTGTATTCTTCCCTTATAAGGCCCATTATTGAGTACAATGCCCCATTCAGCATGTACCTCGCAAAGCACATGCAGCAGCTGGAGTGACCACAGAGCTTCCTCACCAGGAGAATCCAGGGCCTCAAAAATCTACCTTACACAGATAGGCTAAAAGCCCTATGCCTCTACTCTGTTTCATACAGACTCCTCAGAGGTGACATCTGTCTGGCATACAAGGTGATGTCAGACCCTGCCTTGATGGGACTGATGGATATCCGCAAGTCAAGCTCCACTCAAGTAACCCACACACACGTTCTCAACTTGGTCTGTGACATCAATAGGACTTGCTGGTGGGACAGATTTGTGTCCCAGAGACTCCCCCATCTACGGAATAAACTCCCTCTCCATGTCAAGCAAAGTACCTCTTTACCCCTTTTTAAGTGCAACCTGGATAACTGGATGGGAAATATAAAATACATCCCTGGGATTCCACCCATGTCCCTGCTGGACAGGGGCATCAGGTGCTGATTTGTCTATGCATGGGCTAAACTCTTGGCTAGGCTTTTAAAGGCCTCAGGGCCAATAGCCTAGTAACTTCCTATGATCCTATGATCCTATAAAGCCCATATTTAGTCTAATAACTGGGGAAAGGGTCTTGTCCTTTAGAAGCAAAATTAATGCCATTACTTTAGAGATAATGGTTATCAGTAACCTTCAGTATGATGGCCCATAGTTGTACCTTGCTAATTTACATAGTAAACTTATGACATGCCTTCTTACTTTTGTCTTTTAAACCATAGTAATGTTTATTATTACTAACATGTACAAGCATACCTTACCTATGCTCACTGCATGCACTCACATTGCATATCTTACATCCTACTAAAGCTCCATCATTCCCCCACTTAACCACTACCACTGTACTACTACCCACACCACCAATCATGTCTCACCCTCACTCAGCTCCCCTCCCACCAACTCAAGAACCATCCCTATGCACCCCCACATATTCTACCAACTACATTTCTCAAACATAAAGCATCCCTACAACGTAACATAGTAACCCTCCCACCATACCTATTACCCACAGAGCACAATCATAAAGTTTCCTTTATAAACAAACACATTCAAAAACTGAGAACTAATAATCTCATGCATATCAAAACTAGCCCTAAGTGGAGACATCCACCCCAACCCTGGCCCTACCATCTCCAACCCCAATCCTCATAATCAGACTATAAACCACAACTTCTCCCATATTACAGTCAATAGAAAGCCAAGTGACTTCCTTCTACTAAGCCTAAATATTAGAAGTATATCCAACAAAGTCCATGAACTTCATGCCGCCATAGACTTGTACTCCCCAGATATAGTCATCCTGACAGAAACCTGGCTAAAACCTCACATTACCAGTGAGCAAATACTCCCTACAGTTTACGGCATACTAAGAGTAGACCGGCTAAACAAGAAAGGAGGCGGTGTAGCTATAATATTTAAACAGCATCTAAACATCCAGATCTTAAAATCATCAGCTCCACAAATAGGCAATGAAGAAATAATATATACCAACCTCAAAATAAACCAAAACAAAACCATCAACATAATTGGATGCTACTTCCCACCTGACCAAAACATCCCTCCACTTGAAAACCTCCTCAGCTGGTCTACCCACCATCTCCCCCAAGAAACAATAATTTTAGGTAATTTCAATATTGACTGGCAATCCTGTTCTGGCAACCATCCAATCCATCATGTAAACCTTCATGGCTTCACCCAACTAGTCCAGTCGACAACCAGGATAAATAAAAACTCCAGTAAGCACACTACCCTGGATTGGATACTAGTCAGTAAGAGCCCCCAGTCATATATAACAGGCTGCTTATCAGATAGCCTCAGTGATCACTCCCCAACATTCCTACTCAAAAACTACCTATACCAAGCTAAACCTGTCATCTACTATCAAATACGTAAAAAACTAAACTTTAACCCACTCACATTCATCTCTTCCCTCAAAGAATGTAACTGGCATCCTCTAAAGTACCTCAGTCTTGATGACGCAGTTGAATTTTTTAATACTACTTTCCTGAGCATCCTTAATTACCATGCCCCCATAAGACTTTCCAGAACCAAAGCACAACCCATCCCATGGCTACAGAAAACCACTAAGTCAGAAATGAAGAACAGGGATAAAGCCTGGGAGCACTGGCGCAAAACCAAAACTCCCTCAACTAGACAGAAATTCCTAGAAGTACGCAATACAGTCAAAAAGCTAATAAAACAGGACAAATTCCAATACTACCAGTCTGCCCTAGACTCCTCACAACACAGCCCCAAACAATTCTGGTCCTCCATAAACTCCACCCTCCACTAAGGTAAAATCAGTACCCCTCCTCCTAACATCCCTCACTCCTCAGAAAATATTGCTACCTCATTCAACACACACTTCACACAAACCATACTATCACTAGCTAAACAACACAACCCCCCTCCCCTCCAACCTACACCTTCAACTAGTAATCTCCCCACTGCCTTCTCTTTTTCTCCTGTACCTACCTCCAACATAAAAAAAACTCTTAACTAAACTTAAGCCCACCAAATTAGCAGCAAACAACCTCCCAGGTGAATACCTAAAAATCGCAGCTGATGCTCTGGCCTACCCAGTATCCATCTTGATTAATCGATCTTTGTCAGAAAGTTACGTTCCCACACTGTGGAAAGTATCACATATAATTCCCCTCCACAAAGGTGGACCCTCCACAGAACTAACCAATTACTGCCCCATAGCTATTCTCTCTCCACTCTCCAAAATACTAAAGAGATGCATACACTCTCAGGTCTCAGACTACCTCCTTATTAACAACCTCCTTTCCAATACTCAACATGGTTTCCGACCAAACCATAGCACCACCACTGCCTTACTCTCCTTGCTAACACTATCCTTCAGCATAAAAACAATGGCTATCACTCCTCTGCTACTTTCCTGGACCTATCTAAAGCATTTGACATGGTCCCACACAAACAACTTATCTCTGTCCTCAATAACCTATGCTTCTCTCAATCAGTCACCAACTGGTTTCAGAGTTACCTGTCTGACCGCCAACAATCTGTTGTATGGCAGAATGACATATCTCCCCAACTACCTGTCACCATAGGGGTTCCCCAAGGATCCATCCTTGGACCCCTACTCTTCTCTATTTTCACCAATAATCTAGCCTCTGCCACCAAACATGGCACACTCATACAATACGCAGATGACTCAACCATCATCTGCTCAGCCCAGTCCCTAACCAAGCTACAAAAAGTCACACATGAAGCCTTTTCCTCTGTTGAAACTTGGTTATCCGATGCCCAATTAATACTCAACCCAAACAAAACTAAACTACTCATCTTCCAACCCACCAAACATACTCAAAACAACTCTCACTTTAACATCACAGCAAAAGACAACACCACAATATACCCAACTGAACACACCAAATTGCTAGGAGTGGAAATAGACAATAAACTAAAATTTGACATTCACATATCCATGACCATAAAAAAAGTCCACAAAACACTAGGAGTGTTATACAGAAATAAGCAACTTCTCACCAAAGCAGCAAAGATTTCAATAGCAAATTCACACCTTATCTCCACCCTACTTTATGCCTCTTCAATACATACCAACTTAAGGCAATGCGATCTAAACAAGCTACAACAAAATCGCCAAATTCACCACAGGGGCATCCTACCGTATTCACCACTGTCTCTCACTTGCTGAACTGAGCTAGCTTGACCTCCCTCACCTCCTTCAATGGTAGCAACTCTCACTCGCCCACTAGTAAATGTCCCATCCCTCCAGAATCTACTCCAACCCTATCGTACCACCAGACCACTAAGATCCAGCAACAAAAATCACTTGCAGATCACTAAAGCCAATAACTCTGCTGGTGAAGCACTATTCTCTTGCACCATAGCCAAATTATGGAACTCCCTCCCACCCACAATTACCTCCATACCATCATGCACCCACTTCAAAACTTTACTAAAAGCGCACCTAAAAACATGCTGGCTATGCCCTTGCAACTCCCACTTTTAATATCACCCACCCCATCCAACCACTACCTTTCTTTCCACTCCACTAACTACCTTGATTATAGCAAGCTCAGATGCTCATAAGCCTAGTACTTATTATACAGCAGGAACTTCTTATTGTAACATTTGTTAATGTCTGTTATGTACTTCACAGATAAAGATTCTAGTTGTCTACTGATGTACTATGTTCTTCATCTGTAAATATGTTGTAAGTAATCGCTATGTTAAATTGTTAATCACTATGTAATCCAATGTAACTACTGTCTGTTTATTTTAACTGTGGAGCTTTTCTCCCCGGTACTCCACTGAAAATGGACCTACGTCCAGTCGGACACTCCCAGTCAACAAATGTAAATAAAAATTAAAATAAATAAATTATTATTTGTAAAGTTTTATATGTCTGAACTCTCCTGCAATATTGTATATTCCTACTACCCTAGCATATTTGTCTTTTTTAAACAACATGCATTAATAGAACAGAAAAGAAAAAAACATATTGACATGTTTTTCCTTTTACATAAATTATGCATGACATATCTTTTCCTTCTTTGTAACTGTCATCAGTCTAACACTACATGATTTGTTCAATTCCTGCCTTCTCTTAAATCTCACTTCTCCTCCACCTGAACATTATTCTATATGCATAATTCCCAGAATTTACATGTATTTCTTTGTAATTTGCTCCTTCCCTTTTCTAAATATCCTTCTTCCCATTCTTTTATTTCTTTTGTAATATCCAGTACTTCAAACAAACTTGGTTGAGACTTTGATTTCCATTTTCTAGTAGTTGCTTTTTTGGCAGCCAACAGAATTAAACTTAACAAGGCCTTACTATGTGTAGATAATTCAGTTCTTGTGTTTCAGCTCAGAAGAATCACTTCCTTAGTTACATATATTTGCTCACCCAGTATTTCTGACAGAGTACTCTGTAAGGAATTTTTAAATTTTGACAAATTATTACACTCCAAAATGTATGCTCCCAGTTATGTTTTTCTTCCCCCTCACATGTCCAACATTTGCTATCTGCCTGAAGAAAAATTATTTGAAGTCTGCTTGGTGTATAAAATTATATATACAAACACTTCCACTCAAAGATCCTAAACTTTCTGGAATTTGTGGCATCCCTGGGAACCATATATATATATATATATACTCCCATTGTTCCTTTCTCCATTTCTGCACTGACTTAGTTCTCAAAATACTTTCTGCTACTTTTAAATGTACTATTCTGTATTGTTCTTCCCAAAGGCATGCATCTAAAATCCTACTCTCTCAACACCCCCCCATGAACATAATTTCTTTCCACTCTGACTTATAGCCTTAACTATACCAGCTCAGAAGTATCTCTTCAGAAACAAACAACTGATCCCACATAACTTTTGTCCTCTTTCCCTCCCAAATAAATTCCTTTAATTATGGTCCACAACTTCTTCTTTGGTTGATAAATATATACCTGACAGTATATAATAATAATAAAAGGGCTAGAAACATTTTCACTGCTTGCACTTTACTATCCATAACCATAGTAAAGAGCTTCTGACTTTTCATTGTTTTATCTTTTGCTTTGTCTCTTCCCACATATCTTTAGCTGCCATAATAGAATCCTTTTTAACCCAAACTGTTTACATCATCTTATTGTGTCCCCATAAATACGGGTATTGCTGAACCAATTAATGCTTACTGCTGTAGCCTTTGCTTTATCTTCATTTATTTCAAATCCTGAAAAAAAACGAGATCATCTCAAAATGTTCCACAACACTGCAATATCATTTTCTGGATTTACCAAGTACAAAATGGTGTCATCTACAAATACAGTTACTTTTTCTTGAGCACTAGACCAGTTATGCATTTGAATTAGTGAGTTTCTTATTTTGTTTGCCAATGGCTTTAAGTATAAGGAAAATAACACAGAGAAAAGAGGACATATCTGCCTGGGTCCTACTGTCCAAACACAGCTTTTCAGAGAGGAACTCTCCCACCTTGATTCTTGCATTTCACCCTTTATATACCTCCCTAATTAATCCATTATTTTAACAGGAAAATTAAATGCTTCCATTTCCCAAGCCCTAAAATCCCAACCAGTTCTATTAAATACTTTCTCTGCATCAAGATTCACCAACAAATATTTGGTCTTGCACTCTGTTTTCCAATATATCATTCCCATTCTGTTTGAACTCCCCAGCAGTTTGAAAACAGTTTGAAAAACTGTTGAAAAAATGTTCTTACTTTTTTTAAGGGGGTGGTGGGATTTAGCCTTAAATCAGCACTCACAGAGCCAAGACCATTTGGTTTATCCAGTCTCTTCTGTGGGCACTTAACATTGCACTTTCTATGGATTATAATTTATTAAGTTATCTCCTGAAGAGGCAACAGGAGCATAGCTAGGGCAAGGCAAGAGCAACAACAACCCCATTTACAGAGTTTTGAGGGGTAAACGATCATCCAATGATCCCAATCTCTAATGCGATACTGGTTTTTAAAATCCGCTATTGCATTTATATTCAAACCTGAGCATTGTAGTTCTCTGTGTATGGCCTAAACTGTAGTAGCTAGTTACTACATTGTAGCAAGCAGTTTGTTATAGTTTAAAAGTACAAACAAATCTCTTTTTTTTTAACTAAAACCTGTGCACTGTAGTGTTCTGTGAAGGGAAGGTATAAACTGTAGTAAGCAGTTTGACAATTTATAAGAACAAAATTATTACTATTATTTGTTAATAAAACTTGTTCAAGGAGGGGCAGCCACAGAAATGGGACCTGAATGAGTGTGTTGGGGCAAGAGGGGGTGTGGTGCATCTGGCCATCTCATTAGTGTGCCAGTAGAAGGAACGTATGCTTTTGTTTTTTTGTTGAGCCAGCTACACTTCTGAGAGACAGCATTAAATTATTCTTGCCACTAAGCCCTCACCTCAGCTGGAAGTCCCATTGTTTACTTTAAACTGCACTGAGAAATCATTCTCCTAACATGTGATCTCCATTGTGTCAATAATTCAGTTTTATAGTTTCTGTTTGCCATCACCCATGCTACACAAGCATTCCTTTGTCGTTCTTTTATCCTTTTCAGTAGCTCATTTGTTCCTGGGATGATAAGGAAACGTAAACTTTTTACTGTAGGTATACAGGACCTACAACATAGTCATAAATGAGAAACAGCCTGCTGTCACTGCAGCCCAGTGAATCAGACTAGTACAGATTCTTGCAGTATCACCTTCTGGCAATTGCATGGCACGTCTTCTATGGAACAGCTACACTGTTTTGCCCTTCTGCATGAGCTGTATTATGGGTTATGAAATTCCTGATCTTCTCCTCCTAGAATTAAGTTTATAGCTTCCCTGATGCTAGCAGAGCTGCTGGATGTCTGATTTCATTATTTTTATCCATTACTGCTAGTGACACTTTAAAGGGAGCTCTGAACTGTCATATCGGTAGACCCTCTTTCCAACTTTCTAACCACCAGGGTGGGAATAAGGCACTGAAACCTTAAGGCAATGTATACTGTGCTCCAAAGGTGATGCATATCTAGTTTACTACCTTCACATTTACAGTCAGGGTTAATTCCTTGGCTGCTGCACTCATGTCAGCTGTTCTGCTGTTTCTCAAATGGTGGGGGTGTACATATGTAGCATAGAAAGCACCCGCAGTAAGAATTACACAAAGAGGGCACTGTTTTATTCTGGACAGCAGGTTATTTCAGAAGTTAACATTTACTCATGGAAGCATATTTGCACATAAGATGAGGGGATGCAGCCATATTCATACTGCATGACAGGAAAGCATTCATCTAAAACACACAGTCATGCTTTGCAGTGATGAGTCTGATTTTTTATTTTTTTTTTGCTATGGGTACATCACACAGAAATATAATTGAACTTACACATCTGGAATATATGCTGTCAGTACTTACTATTTGCTTGACTTGATAATTACTTTGAGATAAAGAGAACACGTGTAATAATAACAGTCATTAGGGCAAACATGCTCATAGATTTATAATTGTTTTTGGTTTTTTTTTTGCATGACTGTCAGCATAATGTAGACATTCAGCATCACAGAAGAAAACATGCTGTGCCTGCTCAGATTCCTACAGATATTGAGTAGTATGGTTGGAAATGTAATCTGCATCTTAACTGGGTAAATATTTGGTCCTGATTTGCAAACCTTTGCAGTACCAGATTTAGACAGTAGGTGAAAAAAACAGCAATATACCCAGTAAATACATATTTTGTTTATTAGCAAGATGCGGAGTTCTGACAAAAGAGCCTCTGACACCTCTGTGAACATTTTTTGATCACATTACAAAAGGATCTTTTATGAAGTGAGTTTCAGTTTACTTCAATCTTGCATCACAAAGAATTGCTTAAGACCTAATATCTGACATTAGCTGTCATCACTACTTTATTAGATTTATTTCCTCTAAAATCATTTAATTATTTCCAGCCTCACTACACTATTTGCATATGGTTATGTACCTATTCTTCACCTTCTCAAGCCCATGTGTCAGCTAAAAGTTTTATATTGTTGTTTTTCTACTTAATATAAACAGAATCCTCTTTTCAGAAATGCAGCAGGAATGTGTCAGAGACTGTTTGGTTTTCTCTTCAAACTGCAGTGGTATGAATAAGACAGGGTCACTACAGTACATTAACCAGCTTGTTGTGAAAACTTGAGTTGTCAAATCTGCAAACTTACACACAGTACTTTATTTGTGAATGCGGTATATAGCTTTGGGAGTCTAGAGTAATCACCTGGTTTCTTCGGACTGTGGGCTTCAAAAATTTCCTTGGAATAGGGCATTCACATAAAGAAGAGAACTGCCATCTGAGCACATTACATAAGAAACTGCAGTGTACAGCTGTATTAAACAGGTCCATAAACATTTCAGCAAATATTTTTTTCTCCTGGCTAGTTCTGTAAATGTGCCTCGTCATTTATCCTTTTTGTCTAACCTCTGAGCAAGAATGAACAAATCAGAATAAATTAATATTTTTCTTTTTTTTTCATTTTATGTGCTTTACATTCATATAATGTTTGGCTCCAGACAGCATAATAAATCCATTGTGCTAGGTAGGAAAGTAAAATTCTAACTTAATTCTTACCACTAACAGCTTAACATCATATGATCCTACAGTGCAAGCAAAACTATGGACAAAGCAATGATATTGTAATTCCTTTTTTAGATTTTTTTATTGATTTAACATATTTACAATATATACATAGAAAGGAAGAAATTCAAAACCATATGCTGTTATACAATGTTAAGAATATATTGAATCATCAAGGTCATCTTATACAATTAACACATTAAGAGTCTTGGTATTTCAACATCAACATTTCAAGGCTATCCCAACCATTAGAAGTCTTAGTATGATTTATAGATCTATTCTGATCATTTCTTTTTCAGTTTTATATACTACTGCTGTTAAATTAAAAAAAAAATCTTTGAACATAGGAAATTAGTTCAATTTTCAATTTTTTTGTAATAATTTTTCTAGCAACTGCCAAAAGACTCCAAAATATTTTTTTTGCTGTTTGGCTTTTACAGATACAAGAAGTGGAAAAGTGGAACACTCATTAGCATTATTGATCTAGTTAAAGAACAATTATCAGACCAAAGCCTCTTAAAAAACATACTTATCTCTTCCAAATATACATCTAATTTTTCACAATCCATAAACATGTGTCCAATCAGCTTTTACATTTTTATTATATCTTCCAACAAACTTAGAGATTTTAAAGGGAGTAACAAATATTTTATGTATATATTTCCATATAAAACTTTCTGGTATAAACTTGAAGAAGTCTGACTAACTGATTTAAGTAACAAAGTTTTTACCATCAGTTGTGTCACTCAGTCCACTAAAGTCTAAAATGTTCCAGAATTTTGCATAAAAGTTATTATTATTATTTTATAATTAACTTATATCACTTGGGCAAGCTTGCTTTGTAGGTCAATTTACCTTTGATGATAACATTCATATATTCATATAATGGGGTAATAGTGCTGTGCACCTCTTCACTCATATTATCTAAAACATTTATTTAATTTCTTACTGATGGATAGTATTAACTGGTTAACAAATTCATCCGATTTATAATCTTTCATTAAGTATTCTGGTGACTTAGCTTTTCCTTTTTAAAAGTAATCAGACCATAAAACTAAGCCATTCCTTTTTAGTAAATTCATTTTAATACTGATATGAATTTCTTTAAGAGGAGGAGCAGTACCATCGTCCTGGAAGAAGGTGGTGGTAATGGTAATACCTAAAGAGGGTAAAGATCCATCGGATCCAGCTTCATACAGGCCCATTTCAATACTAAACCATGATAAGTGTTTATGTCTATAATGGCTAAAAGAATGGCAAAAGTGATACCAAAATTGATAGATATAGATCAGTGTGGTTTTGTGGAGGGGAGGCAAACATTTAACAATATTAACAAAACATTGATGATCCAGAGGGAAGCAGAGTGTTTAAAAAATACCACTTTTATTGGTGGGTCTTGATGCAGAGAAAGCATTTGACAGAGTAGACTGGGACTTCTTGAGCAGGGCAATGGAAACATTTGCTTTCCCTGATACAATTGTAAGTTTGATTAGAAGAATATATGAAGGATCAGATGCACAAATTAAAGTGTGTGGGGTCCTCTTCGATAATTTCTGCTTGAGTAGAGGAACAAGGCAGGGTTGTCTGCTTTCCCCTTTATTATTTGCATTATATTCAGAACCATTGGCAAAGAAACTAAGGGACTCAGAAATCCAAGGATATAACTGGTATGGTAGTCATGAAAAGCTGGCTGTATTTGCAGATGATATTATTTTATACATGACAAAACCAGAAGGGACATTACAGTGTTGTGGAACATTTTAAGACAGTTTCAGATCTTCATGGGGTACAAAATTAATGATGGTAAACAAAGGCAATAGCGGTAAATTATGTACCCACAAAAAAATCAGACCTCTTAACCGTCCCAAATTTCTCAGTTTTTACCGAGTTTTGGGGTCGCAATAATGGGGTACCATGGTTCCTGAGTTGTATCCCATTATTTCCGATTTTTAAATCTATTTTTTTTATTTTTGCGCTTTCTGAGCTGACATCATCACATGCGCGAGGACGTCAGCTCCGTCAGCATGCTGCACATCTATTTGAATACTGGACCAGAACACAGGATATCTACGGTGCGCGTCTGTCACAGGAGGATTCGAATACATACATTTACATTACTTTTTAAGCCAAGTCGGACCCATACTGTAACTGTTACTAATACTATACTAAATGAATGCACTAGCTAGCTGCCGTTCGGGCAGGATTTCTTCAACTGCAGAGCTGAAAGCCACATGTCTGTTGCAGGAGGATTAGCCATACACTTTTAACTGCAGAGCGAGCAGACAGAAGATACAGTAGAATTAAGCTGTTACTGAACGCCACATGATTTTCTTTGCTTTTTAAAGTCGGTGAATGCAATTGTCTTAAGGTGTGACATGGTATCCTAGTCAAAGATTAGCAAACCAAGAGAAGTTGCTATTTCAGTTGGGACTGCTAAAATTTTCCTGTGTAATTTGTGGTTTAGTGCTTCAGTCTGACTTCCAGGCAGGGGTCAAATACAGTTTATGTATTCATTTTATAATGGTATGCCATACTTAAAGGCAAAGAAAAGACAAAGTTATACAACAGAACTTGCTATCTCAAAATTCGTAGTCAAGGGGAATTACTTTGGGCCATTTTTGTGACTGTGTAAAGAAAAATAAATATTTTAGTTAGCACTGGGTTTTGAGGCTTTATGACTCTTTGCCATATCTGTGTGTGTTTGTGTGTGTGTGTGTGTGTGTGTGTGTGTGTGTGTGTGTGTGTGTGTGTGTGTGTGTGTGTGTGTGTGTGTGTGTGTGTTGGTGGGGGAAATCTATGAACCATTGGTATAATGTATGAATTTATTTTAAATGCATTACCAGATTACTAATACTATTTCTTTTGACAGTTCAAAATAGTCTAATATGTTTTCCCTGCAAATAACAAGGGATCTTTGAGAGATATATTTGAATGTACAATACCAAGTTTTTCATCGGTAATGTCACTGAAATTAATGTTGTCTTATCAGTTTAAAAATTCAGATTATCTTGAAGCTCATTTTCTTTATTTACTGTTTCCTTGTGGTCTGATCCAAACTGGACCCTGTTCAGCTAAAACCAACAACAGCTGTTTACAACCTATAGTATTAGGAACATATACAGTGGCTCAGTACAATACTCATTTCATAAAGATGAAATGCAACATTACAGCAGAAAATAACAACATCACAAGTCAATACCTGTTGTCTGAATTATACAAGAGACACCGAGAGCTGCCTGGTAAGGCCAGGATGAGTCAGAGTGCTTCAGTGAGTGTGTGCATATATTCATATAGACAGTGTGGTTAGAGTTGAAGCAAGTTAAAAACTGGCAAGAGTGTACAAAAATACATATACAAATAAGCTAAAAGACTAAAGCTGGGGTGGGATGGAGAAGAGGAAGAATTGCATATGTTAATAGTAAACACTGTCTTCCAGATCAGTTGTCATTGTGGAGATGTGACTTTTCTACTCCAGATAGTTTTAGTAAAATACTTTCTTATTCTAATCCTGCAGATTTATGACTATGGTGACAAGTGAGAACTGAATTCTGTATTCCCCCATTATTGGCTTTGCCCAGGTTTTTTGTGCTAAGAGGTTGTGAACTATGGTGACAAGTGAGAACTGAATTCACTAAATGATAGCCATTTAAGTTTCAGTCTTCCTGTCTTTCAGGAAACTGTTGATTTGGCATAGTGGTATGTTGCTCTGACTATAGTGTACAGGGTCCTGGGTTTGAGATTTGCCTGTGAAATGCATGGCTGTAACACATTTTATTCTAGCAACTTTCCAAAATTATACAAGCAATGTTTAAAATGTGTCCCTAGTTTTTGGCCTTTTGTACCGCCCCCCCCCCAAAAAAAAAACTGAAATTAAAAATAAGTGTGAAAATCTGTGCAAGATGCCTATGGCTTACAATACTGTCATTCTATTTATAGTGTGGGTGTGGACACACCGGAAGTAGACTTGTATGATGGAAATGTTCTGAATTGGGCAGTTTTGTCATTATTGGTTCATGCATTTTGTTTCATTGCCTACAGCCTACTGGAAAAATGTTCAAACAATAAATGCAAAATGTGCTCTGTCTAACAAGTGTGCTGTATTATGCAAGGAATATAATTTAATAAAGTCAGGAAGGTGTATCAAAGAAAACATGTATGTTTCTTGTTTTGTGTGCAAGGGGCCAATGATTTGAAAACAGCCCAAAGGTTTCAATGCAGTTTCAATGAATGTGGGTTTCAAGGACAGAGAAGTTTTAATGCCAAGTATATTTTTGTTGTGAGACAGTGTTGTTTTGTTTGGCAGGTGTCTACTAGTGTTTGTGAATTGGTCTGTAAAATGTAAAAATCCAAATAATCATTGTATTACTAAAGCAGTATGCACACATTAGTGTTTATGGTAAATGGGGTGAAATTGCCAGGTAATGGGACATTGGAATGGCTGCAGGGGGACTCTGGTGCCATATTTTGGTTGTCTGTTCAGTTTGCATTTGAAAGTTGGTATCTCACAATTCCATTGGAATGGGCAGGGTTACGTAATTATGTATGCAAATTGCATGTTAATCAGCGTACAGATTTGTATCTATTTTTCATGGGCCTTGTCCAGATTTTTGATGTTACCAGGTTGAGAGGTATGACAAGAATTGGTCCAACAATATCCATATTTATGGGGACGTGATAAAATGAAGTATTTAGGAGTATCGATTAGAAATTACTCTGTGGTGGCAGCTAAGGATATGTGGGAAGAGTCTAAACAGAAGATAATACAAAAATTGAGACACTGGAAGTTTTGTTATATGGATATGGATACTAAGATACAAGCCATTAAAATGCTTTTAGTCCCTTTAGTGTTATACACAGGTCAGGCATACCTTTATCAACCAGAGGAGACATTGTAGATAGAAATTAAAAAAGAGTTGAATGATTTTATCTGGGAAGGGAAGACAGCAAGGGTCAAATGAGATAAGCTGATTCTACCACTAGAACAAGGTGGACTAAGATTACTTAATTTGAGGGGGTATTTTAAGGACTCATACATAGCACAAGCAAAAAACTATCATTCAAAATGGAAAGGAATGATGCTAACACAGGGAGGAATATCAAGAAACAAGGAGAGACTGGGATATTGGATGCAGAATCTTAAGGAGAACAACCAAAATCATACAGAGTACTATATTTATAAAATATTAGAGAGAATTCTAAGAACCAAACCAGCATGAGAATGGAAAAAAGAGATTTTGCCAGTAGGGTTGACTGTGGTCAGGGATACAGATAATAAGCAAGAGGGGGCTGGAATTTATTGGAGAAAACTGGCAAAGGAACCAAGGTATTGGGAGCAAATAACTAGAAAGGGAAAGGTAATAGAATGGTAAGAGGTCAAGAATTTATTTGGACTGCAGGTTAGAAATTGCCATCCCTATCAAGGATTGATATCAGAGTATAGGCAAAGAGAAAGAAATAAGGGGCTCCTAAATGAAAGAACAGCACTGGCAGAGTTTTTAATAGAATCTAGAATAGAAGCTGCCATTAAAAAAGAAATAATTAGTAAAGCATATAAAATATTTCATGATAATTATAATAATCAGAGGAGCTTAGAAAGTATTGGGAAGAGAGACTGGATAAGCAAATCACAATGGAGGGGTATATATATATCTCCCAAATATGCAACAAAGTCTAGAAGATTTAGGATATTTGCCTGGAAATGTTTATACAGGTATTTTTATACCCCAAATAAACTCCAAAGAATTTTTCCTCCGGTGAATAGCAAATGTTGGAGGTATGATAGACAAGAAAGAGGTAGCTGGGAATATATTTTTGGGATGTGTGATGAGCTGGCAGACTTTTGGGATTCCCTGCCGACCACTCTGTTGACTAGACTGACAGGGGAGATGATTTTTTTGAGTTATGCTACAGAATTGGAATTGCCTAGACATAGTAAAGGCTTGCTGAGTCTAATTATGGTGGCTGTCAAAAAAGCAATTACTAGAAAATGGAAATCAAAGTCTAGACCAACTTTACTAGAAGTAGTAAATATAGTGACAGAGATAAAACAACTAGAATTGAGGTCTTTAGAAAAGGGAAGGAGCAAACTACATAGGAAAAAATGGGAATTGTGGGAACAATATATGCAGAGCAAGAACAAGGTTTAAGATGTAGGATTTGAATGAGCTATATAATGCGTAACTAACAATGACTGGATGATTTATAAGTGATGCATAATGTTTACAACTGCAGTTGTTTCAATGGTGTCTGTGATATAAGCTGTTTACTACTAAAGTGATATAATTATGTATGTTTTTCATTTATATAAAAGTAAGATTGCCTTAGATGTTTTAAAAAAAATTCTGAATTTCCTTAAATCTAGATGTGTGTGCCATGGAAAAGCACAGAAATGCCAATTTTGATATTAATGGAGTTTAAAAAACATATTTCTTAACCATTTTAAGGATTGATTTCATATACGCAGAGTCTAATGATTAAAATGAATTCCTTTCTAAAGTAAATTTCATTAACCAGATGAAAGAATTTTTGCATATTTCTAATTTATCATATTTGATAATTTTATAAGAATTTAGTATAATCTGCTCCTGAATGGTTTTCCATTGACTAGTGTAAGTTGAGTCTATCCAGAGTATAATAGAGTTAAAGTTTACAGCAACAGAATAAGTTTCTACATCTGGGAAGCTAATAACACCATACTACCATAATTATACATGATTTCTATTAGCAATTTTCAGCTTTTTTAGTATATAAGAATGAAGTTAATGTTTTTTCCATTTTCTTTAAAATATATATAAAATACGGACACTGCAGTGGTGCAGCGGTAATGTTGTCACCTCATAGCAAGAGGTTCTCTGGCTTGAGTCTCAGCTGGGGTGCCTTCTGTGCGGAGTCTGCATGTCCTCCCTGCATTCATGTGGATTTCCTCCAGGTGCTCCGGTTTCCTCCCATGTTACAAAATCATGTGTCTTGAGAATTTCTCCCCGAGCCTCCGCTGAAAATTGACTCGTTCCAAGTTGGACTTTCCCAGTTAACAAATGTTAAATAAAAAAATAATAAAATTTCAGTTAATAGAATCATTTTAATAAGTACTAACCTATCCTCAAAAGTAAAAAAAAGAAAGCATTCCATTTTTTAATAAGGATTAATACTTCTTCAATTATGTTTTTCAAAAGTATTATTAGTAAACTTACTCACATCTTGATCGATTTTTTTTCCTAAATATGTTAGCTCTTTTCCTTCCCAATTATATTTATATTTAAATTTACTATCTAATAATTCATTTAACACTAAAGTTTCAGTTCTATTATTTTCTTCTTAAACAAGAAATATCTTTATTAAATTAAGTATGACATAGGCAATCATACATTTACATAAATGAAAACAAACCATATTGGCATTTTATTTGCAAACATTATACATCAATTATAATCTATCCAGTCATTGTTAAACATTACATAGCTCATTCAAATCCTGCCTTCTTTTAAACCTTGTTCCTCCTCTGCATGTATTGTTCCCACAATTTCCATTTTTTCAATGTAATTTGCTCCTTCCCTTTTCTAAAAATCACAGTTCTAGTTGTTTAATCTCTGTTACTATATTCACCAGTTGGCTTATACTTTCATTTACATTTACTTATAATTGTTTTTTTTTTTTTTTGGTAGCCACTAAATTAGATTCAGCAAGGTCTTACTATGTCTAGGCAATTCCAATTCTGTATAATAGTTCAAAAAATTATTTCCTTAGTTACACCAATTTGCTAGCCCTGTATCTCTAACAGAGTAGTCTGCAGGGAATCTTTAAAGTCTGCCAACTCATTACACTCCTAGAAAATATGTTCCCCGATTACTTCTTTCTTCCCCATCATACTTCCAACATTTGCTGTTTTCCCAAGGAAAAAATTCTTTGGAGTCTACTTGGAGTATAAAAATACCTGTGTAAACTCTTCCACACAAATATCCTAAATCTTCTAGACATTGTTGCATATTGGAAGACATACATATATCCTCTCATTGTTTCTTTGTGAATTGCTTATCCAATCTCTTGTTGCAATCCTTTCTAACCTCCTCTGACTGATTCTTATAATTATGTAATATTTTGTATGATCTGCTAATTCTTCTTTGTTTAACATTAGCTTCTGTTCTAGATTCTACTAAAAACTCTACCAGTGCTGGTCTTTTACTCAGGATCCCCTATTTCTTTCTCTTTGACTGTACTCTGATAGCATTCATTGATAGGGAAGACAATTTCTAGCCTGCAGTCCAAATAAATTATTGACCTCCTCCCACTCTATCATCTTTCCCTCCCTAATTAATTGATCCCAATACCTTGGATCTTTAGCCAGTTTTCTCCAATAAATTCCAGCTCCCACTTGCATATTGTCTGTATGCCTAATTGCAATCATCCCTACTGGCAGAATCTCCTTTCTCCATTTCCATGTTGGCTTAGTTCTTAGAATATTTTCTGCTACTTTATGAATATAATATTCTATATGGTTATTGCTATTCTCCTTAAGGATCTGCATCCAAAATCCCAGTCTCTCCTTGTTTCTTGAGCTTCTCCCCTGTTTCATTATCATCCTTTCCACTTTGGATTGTAGGTTTCTGCTTATGCTGTGTATAGGAGCCTTAGCTGTGTAGCTCTGAAATATCCCTTCAATTTGGGTAATCCCAAACCACCTTATTTTATTGGAAGAATCAGCTTATCTCACTTGAATCTTGCCATGTTCCCCTCCCAGAAAATTGCTATCCACAACTTCTCCTCTGGTTGATAAAAATATGCCTGACCTGTGTATAAAACTAAATGGACTAAAAACTGGATATGGATAGCAAGATAAAAGCAGTTGCTTGCATCTTACTATCCATATCCATATAACATGGCTTCAAATTTCTCAGTTTTTGTATTATCTTTTGATTAATCTCTTCCCACATATCCTTAGCTGCCAGACCACAATCCTTTTTAATCCATATTTCTAAGTACTTCATTTTATTATGTCCCCATAAATGTGGATATTGCTGAACCAATTTGTGTGTGGGTACATAATTTACAGCTATTGCTTTTGTTTTAGCTTCATTAAATTTGTATGGCAAAAAGATTTGAAACTGCCTCGTTAACCTTGGCATATTTAATTCTTCCATAAACAGTTTCATGTGCATCCTTTCTTGATTTCCATATTTTTCTGTTTTACATAGACTTTCATAAAATTTCCGAAATATTTCTAGTACTTCTACATGCTCTCTTGATATCTTCCTTGTTATAGGCTCCCTAAACTTGGTGACAACCCTTTCTACTTTCTGCTGCCTGAGTCATTGTGCAAAAAGATTTTGTGCTCTGGAGTTATTATCAAAAAGTAGTTGCTTAACAGCAATCTTTCTAAACTCATGCATATTATCAAGGTAATCCGTTATTTTCTGTTTAGCATTCTGCAATTATTCTTCTTGTTCTGTGAGATTTCCCCCTATTCTGCAGTGCTTTCACATTTATCAGTCTCTCTAAAATAATTCTTGTTACTTCTTAACCATATCTCTGTTTCTTTTATTTCCACCCTATTTTTAAATAAAGATATTTCATTAATCATACATAGTAGATGTTTCACTCCTTGTGCATTTGCATATTATTCTTAAAGATGTTCACTCTTCTTATTAATTCCAGTATTACAAACAACCCTGACTATATATAAAAGAATAACTGCTAGTTTAATTTGAATGCGTGTTTAGCCATTGTGAACTGTTCTGATCTAAGCTTCAAATCCTGACATGATAATTTGATTACAGTGTGTGAAATGATGACTCACAGCACACATCAACTCCTAATTTCGTCTGTAAGCTTCTCATTTTTCTTAATTCTTTTAAACTATTCTAATCAGTAGCAAACATCTAACTTTACTTCTTCCCACTGATATGTACAGTTACAGTTAATAACATGACAGCATAAGCTATTAACATTCAGCAAAATGTAAGTAAATTAAATGTCAGCAGCAGCTCAATATAAAACATTACTATAGCTTTTGTTTTACCAGTTCTTCACTTATAAATATATATTTTTAAATATGGTATTTTGAGAAGATGTCTCACATATATATTTGAAAAAAGTTCCTTCCTGTTTTCTCAGACATCAGTAATGAAAATTTACCTATAATTTATTCATAACAGCTAGAGGAGCAGGTGAGAAGCAAAGCTAGAAAGAAATAATCAAACATTTTCATACAACTTAAGTAATCTTTTGTTCTCAAGTTTTTTAAGTGTTAATTGTTTCATAAACGACCTGTGAAAGGAATGTGTTACACAGGAACAAAGAAAACAAAAGTGCCAGCACTTTAACAGTTCTAATTAACATATTACTTAGATATGACATTCAGTTAACCCAGCAATGCACATACTTAGCAAAGTTAAACAAAATAAAATTCTTAACTTATATAGTCCTGACGTTACCAATTCTATTGTTTCTGATTTAATTACATTCTCTTACGGGAAATATTTAACATTTAGAAATACATTTATGAGTTTAGTTAAATTAAATATACAGTCTTTCACTGTAAATATAGTAAAACAGTAAAATTAACCATTTATATTCCATATCATGAAAATGCTTTAGCTTAAATATAAACACATATTTGCATATGTTTTAAAGCTTAAAGTCCAATACAAATATTTTACTTAAAAGGTACATCTATGTTTCAGAAAATAAAAAATCTTGTAATCATAGAATAAAAGTCATTTGTTTTAAAGCTTTTTAATTTTATAAGCAGTTTCCAGGAATTCAGCTCACTCTTTTCTCTTGATGGATATACTGTTCCAATCCAATTCTTCAGTATAATTATTTTATTTTTGTTAACATAAGAGGATGCCTCCTCCAGTGGGTCAGATACTTTAGTTCCTTCATAAATAAATAATTTGATCCTTACAGGAACACCAAAGTGGCTTTAATATTTGTCCTTTGTAAGTTCTTTAATTAGATGTAAGCAGGATCTTCTTTTACCCATTACTGGAATAAAGATGGTCAAATCTGACATTTGAAATCTATTTAGTAGGTCAGCTGGATCATGTTGTTTTTAATCGTTGATCTTTTTCTAAGCCAGACATAAGCTGGACATAAACTTCACTATAATTGAATGTGGTGGTGAGTTTTCCTTCTTTGAAGGTGATCTCAAGGATCTATGTGTCCTTTCAATTTCAAAAGATAAAGTTTCATTAAATTTAATGTTTTATGTAGCCAGGTTAAGAAGTTTTTTACATTGTCTCCCTAATACTTTTCAAGTATACCATGAATTCTAACGTTATTTCTTCTCAGTCTATTTTCTAAATCATCAACTTTCTCTATGAGCCAGTTATTTGTTTTAAAAGAAATTCAGCCTAAGACTCACCGTTAGTTACTCTCCCTTCATGATCATTTAAAGCTTGTTCCATACTGTTGATTTGTGCATTTTGTTGTTTCATAAGAATTTCTAAATGTTCCATCTGCTTTCTGGACTCTTCTTTGAAACTTTCTATTTTGATATCTAGTTCATCCATTTTAAGTACATCCTGCATACTCGATAGTAGTGACTGGGTGAATTTTTTAACACAAGAATCCTGAGTACCATTTCTTGATAGGCTCATTTTGAAGTTTCTTCTCCCTAAACCAAGCAGTTGAAATTCTGACAGGAAAGTTAAAGATTTTGAAGCACTTGAAGTTATATATCTTTTCTTTCTTAGTGAATAATATTAGCAATAAACAAGTATTTCAAGTTTTAATTTTTTGATTATATTTTCTGTCAGAGAAAAGTTTTCAATCGCAGAGCTTTCACCAGCTGCTGTTCTCAGTTAGCCATCTTGGCCACACTGATATTGTAATTCCAGATCATTTTTACTATTTATCTGTTGGTTAAGCAGGTTAAGAGGGCTGGTCAACATAACTTTTCTAGCCATTACCTAGGCCAGAGATATGCAGAAAACAATACATAGCAAAAACACTGAACACGTACTTTTCAAATAACCATTACATATATATATATATATATATATATATATATATATATATATATATATACACACATACCATTTTGACATTGATACTCAACTCAGATGTTTGTAAATTGACTATGGGCAAAGAACCGATACTGTGTTCCTTAATAATATTTAGCATTTATTTATTTATTTGTTTATTTGTTTGTTTGTTTGTTTGTTAACCAGCTAAGAGGGCTAGTTTAAGGATCATTTTAGCCATTATCTAAGAGACCAAAGGCACATAGAAAACTATATATACCAAAAGTATACAATACATAGCATCAAAGAGGTCTATGTTTACTCATTGAAGGTTATGTTCATTGAATCCCCGATGATTGAACACATGTTCATTCATCGCACGTTCACTTCAGCAAATCTGTGAGACAGGGAAAGTAACTAGTTGGCCAACATTTCCTGTCACACACACCGCACTATTTCAAACCCAGCCAGGTGGGGGAACTGCACTCCACACAACTACAACTATATAACAGTGACATAGAATGGTATTGTTTAGTGTATGTTCTCCATGGAAGGAATTTTTTTTTTACAAATATAGTAATAAGCAAATAATATGTGAAATAAAAAGTCAAGTATACCAGCTTAAGGGTCAGTCCTTGTTAAACAATTTGAAATATTATTGGATACATGTACATAATAGCAAATATGGTTTAGATAATGCCATACAATGTAATATTTTAGTCAATACAATATAGTCAATACAATAATATACAGTGAAGACACATATCTAAGCATGAGAATTCCCTAAGTGCTCACAAAATGATGGATAAACTCTAGCTAACACCCACTGTCTATGCATTATATGTCAAGCACAAAAGGCTGGACTTGCAAGATGGCTGCACATGGATCAACATCTTAATTTCAGCTCTTTCAGTGTGAAACTAGAAACTGACAAACAAGAGCCAGTGGAATTGTCATTTGGGGTAAAATTTAGTTACTCACTAGTAAGTAAATACTGTCTGAATGCCAGCAAATAAGAAATTTAGAGAACCAAAAAAAATCAACCACAAAAGGAAAACAGAAAACACTGGCTGGGAATAATCCTGCAGCTGCTTTGCAAAAGCAATTCAAGCTTCAGCCATGGTACAAGAGATGGTCTTTCAATAATATAGATGAAAAATAAATCAAATGTTTTCAGACATGATTGAAATAAATGAAACGCTGAAGGAATATGTCAACTCAAATAAAAGGCTGGAAAAAATAGAAGAAATTGTAAGTAGCTATTTAGGTGAAGTGATAAAACTGCAAAAATCAGAGGCTGAAATGAAAAGGCTGTCTAAGTATGAGGCATCTGAAGAAGAGCTGTTTCAAAAAATAGTAGAGTGCACACAGAAAACTTAAGATTTTCTGTTGTACCAGAGAAATTGGAAGGAACAGACTGTATTAAATTTATGAAAGAACAAGTAAGCAATTGACCTGGTATTCCACAGCAGGATTTATTAACTGAAAGGGCACACTGAGTGCGTGCTCTAAACCTAGTCATGAGAAAGCAGCTAAGACCTATATTAGTAAGGATGCGATCATACCAGCAGAAAAAGTTTATCTTGACAAAACTGTTAGAGTATGTTCAACAGTGAATAAAAGATTGAAATTAATTCTGTTGTAAATATGCTGAAAGATAAAGCATAGAATAAAAAGTTTGCTTGAATAGAGTTTAGCAATGTAAAATAGGCATCCATACTATATGTATAACAGACAGGCTTCTTCACAGCATCAGCAAAAAAGCTTAAGTAAGTATTACATGCTTTTCTCATGTTAGCAGAACAGTTTAAAAGACATGCTTTTTATAACCTCAGCAATATGTGATCTTTTAAAAAGCTATTTCCTCAGAAAACATGTTCTTCCACAGTATCAGTTCCTCATTTCAATATCAGCAGCAGAACAGTTTGACATATTCTCACAGATGTTTCCTTTCAAACTTCTGTTAATGAACATAAAATCATCAGAAAAACAATTCTGATTGTGTGCATTTTCACATCAGCAGAAATGGTTTCACAGAAGGACAATACTGCTTTATGATAAAATATTTCCTTAAACAAGTCTGGAAAGTAAAGTATCAGCAGAAAAAGAAAAATAACAGGATCTCAAGTGTGTGAGAATAACAGTATATAAGAACTGTAAATCAAACTATGTTAGAGGTATTTGTAGGAACTCAGGTTCTGAGGTAACTGGAGAATGGAAAGCCATCATCCATATCAGTTGTGAAGGAAAAAGTTTGCGCATTAAATTTGTAAACTACAGTCGTATGTCTTGTTTGTTATAAAAATAAGTTATTTAATAGTAGCTGTGCTTACAGTAAAATAGTATTGTGCTGCAAAATATATTTCTTTACCTGTGTGCAATTTGGTACTTTAAACATATTACAGATACAGTCATGCAAAACTCTGTGTCTCTGATTCAGTAGTAAACAGTAAGAAGACTTTGTGTCTTAAGAAGACTTTGTTTCCAGTCCAGTCCAGAAAGCACAGCACAACAGCACCTATATAAATAAAATTTTTCAATGGTGACCCTAGCCTGTATCCAAACACAGGGGGAGTGGTGATGCCTCGTATAAGGTCACTCTAGTAAAATCACAGTAACTAACATTTATATTGAGTACTTCAGTTTTCCTACAGTTTCTATAGTTTGCAAAAGTACAGTTTCTATAGTTTGCAAAAGTACAGTTTCTCAGACGTCTGAATCCAGAGTGAGACTGCAGTGCAGGAAAGTAAGCAGTGCCATGAATTCTACAAGAAAAATAAACAGCAAAGTACAAGACTGAAACTGTGTGTTTTGTTTTACCAACTTCACAAGTGACTACAGATCCTTTTCAACCATCTACAGTAAGGCAGCTTGGCCATCTGCCTCCCTGTTGACTGGTAAGAAAATGTCTCTGTGTTACATACAGTATGGATGCCAGTAGAGGTAATAATAACAGAATACAGTGTTGGGATACACAGCATATTGGCAAATGTAAAACCTTATAAGGACAAGTTGATAGTAAGGGATTATATAAATGGATTACAATATTTGGCTGATATCTCAAATAAAACCATATGTGGTATGGCAAATGTTTATTGCGTAAATCATATGAAACAGCTTTCTGTGTAAAATGTCATAAAAATACAGTGTATGCCATTATTTAAAGGTTAGCCTGTACAGACAAACATTTTAATTGTAAAGTACCAGAAAACGTTAATATGCTTACATTATATTCAGATGTAGAATAGTTATGTCCTGTCACCACATGTGAAAGGTTAATTTCAGTATTACAACAACAGTCAAATCAGTTGCTGACAGAACCTCTAGTACATTTTGTTACAAACAAATTTAATAAACTTCTAAAAGACACAATGAGTTCAGGAAGTTTAGACAAGTTATACAAACATTTTTTTTTCAAAACTGCATAGGAGTTTTAGATTCAGCAGAACAGATTACTGAGAAATATCAAGCAAACTGTGCAGCATTACAGGAAACTCTTGAAAAGCAGTTACAGGATAAAGAAAATAAATTAGCTTCACTGACAGAGGCTGACTTCCTGCATACAACAGCTGACCTTAAGAAAACATTGCAAAATAGCAGGAAACTATAGCTGATCTGTACAAAAAAGGCATATTTTAAAATATGTTTATGTTTTGAAAATGGTTATACATGGCAGGATTTGATGTATGTGAAAACCATTCTCAAATGTTTTAAAACTTTCATTCAGTTAAAGCAAGACATTTATCAGTACTATAGTAAAGTAGAGCATATGACTGCCATTCTCATAGCATAGTCAAAAGGTAAACAAAACAGTTCTAGTACATAAAAATCAAATGAGAGTAGTTAATAACAGTAAAAATCTGAAGTCACAAGACTGACATGCACGTATTTTCTTTTCATCTAAACTACATCTGTTTACAATGCACAAGAATAAAAGGCAGACAACAGCAAATATAAATAATGTAAACATAAACATGTGTTTTTACAATATGTTTATGTTTTTTCATAAACACAGGAAACTCTCCTCTCCCTGCGATACAGTCCCTCAAGGAAATTAAAACAAATAAATAAAAGTATGTGTCTTTCAAACTACTGTCAATAGAAATATACTATTTAATAGTCCATATTTTAATTTACACTCCCAAGCCAGGACAGCCAGCAGCTTAAACCTTTCTTTTTCCCCAAATAGCCTACCTTCCCCCCTTGTACCCTCTGTAAGTAACTGCTATCCTTCCCTCTTCATATTCTAGACCTGCTACCTCCCATTAAACATTTTCTCTGCTATACAGCCTTTGACCACTAGATGGCATCATTTTTCCCAGATCTATCCTACTGTCTCAGAATATAATTCCCAGCCATCCAGCTTTTTATAGCTTGCCTAAGTTGCAGTCTCACTATATCCCTCTATTTATTACTTTACATCACTTTACTTCACTGCCTACTACCCCTACTATCAAGGATATTACCTCCTACCCTTTCCCTACCTACACTTACCTTTGCAATCAGCTCTACACTGATTGTTCTCCTTGGATTCACTCCTTCAGTGGCTCTACCCACTCCGTTCGCCCTGTGAACTCACTCCGCTCCCCTACCCTGCCCCCAAATCTCACCTGCCCCCGGTGATTCCAGATTTATACACCCTAGCCACACCTCCAACCATACAACCAATCACATGGTCCAACCCCTTAAAGTAATAATACCCACTTCCCACTAGTCATCATCTTAATTAACTATCTCTACTTCTTCCTGCATATTAACATATATTAAATTCTTCCACAATGCCATCCACAACTACCCTAACACACCACAAACCCTTTCTCTTATTATCACTCCTAAATATTCTAACTATACCTTACCTATTTACTTTCTATGAACACCTTAACTTTCTAGGATCTCACAACCTCACAAAGCAAACCTCTACACCAACAATATTAATCCCTCATAGTCATACTTACACATCAAAGTATTTATCAGCTAAATTTCATAGACTCAGTCACATTACATACTACAGCCCAATAACCAAGAAATCCCAGGACCTAATTTGTAAACTCTTAAAACACACTTTGAGAATACAATCCCACTCCCTAATAGATGGTGATATACATCCCAATCATGGCCTAATCTCTACCATAATCCCTGAGCCACACACACCAACTCTTAATAATACACACTTGCTTACCAGACCCCCAACTCCCTCCTAATAGCTCATCTCAATATTCACAGCATAAATAATAAAGTTGCCCATCTACACGCCCTCATGGATGTACATTCATTTGACATCCTCTGTCTCACTGAAACTTGGCTCAAGCCATCAACTCAGGACAATTTGGTTATTCCCCCCTGGCTATAATATCCTGAGATTAGACCATAATTCTAAAAAGGGTGGTGGAGTAGCTATACTATACAAATCTGGATTACAAGTGACCACTATAGACTCCATACCTCCACTAACTAGTAATGCAGAAATTCTTATTTCCAAAATTCAGCTTAACAAATGCAAATCCATATATATCATCTGTATCTACCTCCCCCTGGCAATAATACTAGTACCTTAGAGGCTATTCTAAGTTGGCTTTCCACCAACTACCCACAAGAAACTATAGTACTCGGTGACTTTAATATTAACTAGAAGGGCTGTACATCTGATCAGCCTGCTACCCATATAAACCTTTATGGTTTTACTCAAATCATCACATCCCCCACCAGAACCAATAAACATAGTAACAACGAAAGCACCCTTGACTGGATTCTCACTAATACTAATCACCAAACTTACAAAGTAGGTACCCTCCCTGAAGATATAAGCAACCACTCACTCACCTTCTTAATCAGGTATAAGACTGATATTCCAAACCAAACCATTTATAAGACAAAAAGGACTAATAAAAATTTTAACCCCGACAGCTTTCAAAAAGAACTTGTATCTTGTGACTGGTCACCCCTGAAACACCTACCATTAGATGATGCAGTCATATACTTTAATTCTAAATTCTTAGCCATTCTAGATTGCCATGCCCCAACGCGCACAATCAGAATTAGGATTAAACCAGCCCCATGGCTTTCCAAAACTAACAAACAAAAATTACTCCAAAAAAATAAACTGTGGGCTAGCTGGTGTACAACAAAAAGCCCTTTAGATCAATTAAAGTTCAAACAGCTAAGAAACGAAACAAAGAGAGCCATATTGTCAGAAAAAAGAAAGTTTTACTGCCAGCTTCAACAAACCCACCAAAATAAACCTCAAAAATTCTGGTCAGAAATCAATAAACTCTTACATCCGGGTCGTTCAGTCACTCCCACTCCCTTAGGCTCTGATCACAACAATCCCAACCTAATAGCCAATTCTTTTAACACTTTTTTCACTGAGACCATACAATCTCTTGCTAATCAGCTATCCCCTGACACCAGATCTTCCTCATCAGATATCTCCAACAGCTCACCACTATTTCATTTTCAACCTGTTCCTACATCCCTTGTCTGTACCGTCATTCATAAACTTAAACCCACCACACTTTCTGCAGATCTACTACCTGCAGAATATCTGCAAAAAGCTGCAAAAAAAAAAAAAAAGTTATAGCCTACCCCATATCCATCCTCATTAATTGAATTATTTCTGAAGGCACCATCCCATCAATCTAGAAAATTTCTCATATTATCCCCCTGCATAAAGGTGGTAATTCCAAAGATTTATCTAACTATAGGCCTATAGCCATATTGTCCCCACTGGCAAAAATCATCGAAAAATGCATTCATAAACAACTTTTAAACTACCTACTTGAAAACAACTTACTAGCCCCCTGCCAACACGGCTTCAGATCATTTCATAGCACCACCTCTGCTCTCTTATCCTTTACTGATTGCATTAATAGAAATCAAAATAGTGACATTCTATCCTCAGCCCTCTTTATTGATATGTCAAAAGCCTTTGACATGGTTAACCACAACCTCCTCATAAACATACTCAAAAACTTGTCATTGGATGCACTTGCTATGCAGTGGTTCCAATCCTACTTAAATAACAGGAAACAGGCTGTACTATGGGAAAATCACCTGTCCTCCCACCTCCCAGTTGCCCTTGGTGTCCCACAAGGCTCCATACTGGGTTGTCTCCTCTTCTCCATCTTTACAAATGACCTATTTTCTGTAATACCACAAGCTACCTGTATGAAATACGCAGATGATTACACACTAATATGCTCAGCCACTTCTCCATCCGAACTTCAGTCCCTAACCCAAAAAGTCTTTATCACAGTAGAAAATTGGCTTCTGAACTCTAAAAAAAAAATGCTACTATTCACTCCCACCTGTAGGGCCACCCCACTAAACTTTACTGTTACATCTAGCAATGGAACTATTATGTCTCCTGATCCTACCACAAAACTACTTGGGGTACTCATGGATAATACCTCACCTTTGAGTCTCACATCAACAACACTATAAAAACAGTAAACAAAAAATTAGGTTCCCTCTACAGGATCAAACCCTTTCTGACTCCACTAGCTAAGACCACTATCGCCAGTACCCACTTAATCTCAACCCTACTGTACGCTTCCCCTATCTACACTAAACTAGGTAAAAGCAATCTGAACAAACTGGTTATTTCCTACAACAATATTGCCAAATTCGCAACTGGGTCAAACTATAGAACCCATCATTGTAACAATCTTAAGCAACTAGATCGGTTAGAGTTGTCATATCTAATACTTTTGAACCAACTAATAGTTGCCCATAAGATCTTGTATCAACCAGCAAATACACCTATTCTCACTAACCTTATCACTCCCTATAACAATCTCAAGATCCTGCGCTCATCAAACAAACTATTAGTACAAATAGCTAAGACCAATAATGCAGCTGGTGATTCATTGTTTTCCAATACAGTGGGTAAAACCTGGAACACCCTCCCTAATCACCTAACCTCCCTATCCTCAGTTACCCTATTTAAAAGCAAACTGAAACCTTACCTTAAATCACATTGGTTATGTCCCTGTGCTAACCCAGACTAACTTCCTACCTTGACCTTGGACACTAATCTTCCTACCTGTTTAAGACTGCTTACTTAACTACTAACAATATTATGCGTGTGAATTTAGAGTTTAATAGTCTAATTGAACATACTTTGTATGCATATCCATAGCTGGTATGTACTATGATTATTATTATTTTATTTTTTCCTGATTAAGATATCATATGCAATGATATGTAATGATTGACAAAACCTTGTATTGTACCTGTGTTTTTGTAAGTATTACTCTGTCTGTGGAGCTTTTCTCCCCAGGCCTCCACTGAAAATGGACATATATCCAGTTGGACTAGCCCAGTCAACAAATGTAAAATAAATAAATAAAAATAAATAATAAATAAATAAAGTGTTAGTCAAACCAATATCTATAATTGTATAGTAACACCACACCAAATAGTTAAAGTTCTGATATACAATTTTAAAAAGAAATCAAATCACAGATGGTATTAGTCAAGCAGTCCTGCAGTTAAATAAAAAATAATGAAATTCAGGTTAAAAAATATGTAAGCTAATTGTAAAATATTGCCTATTTATGTAATATAAATGCATAGTTATGCAAATCACAAATACTTAGAATTATAAGTGTTTTATAACTGCATTCTAATATGAAGCTGCAAGTGTATTAACAGATGATTAAAAGAAAAATGCTAAAAGGGTTAACTATGGTTTACAGAGTCTAAAATGTGAGCTCAGACCTTCCCAGGCTGGATGAGTAGTTACAGGAAATGTTGGGCAGATAAGGTAAAAAGCAAGACTGATTGCCAGACAAGTGGCTTTTTTAATATTATTGTTATTAAAACATAATTGTTAAATGTTCACATGTTCACATGCAGCATTATTTTGTAATTGTAATAAAATGTCACAGTGGTGCATGCATGTCACTGATAATCTGTTTGCAGATAAATGTTAAAAGTAAAAAAACCTTAGTTACATCAAGTACAGCCAGCAAATGGGCCATAGTATACAATTATGCAGGAGGGTGTAAATTCCTACTAGTAGTAGGAAACAGCAAACGCTTTATAAAAAAATTATCAAATCAGACAAAGATCCACAATTTGTTAGTAACCTAATAAAGCAAATGTATAACCAAAGTGTTGGGCTGACATGCATTATATTCTTACAGCATAAAGCAAATAAACAATACTGCAATGCTACAGAGGAGAGGGGCACTCTCTCAGTTTTGCATTGACTATATAAGCAGTACTACAGAAGGGTCTAAAATAAAGCTACAGGAAGGAAAATATCGCATTCCCTCTTGACAATGCTTTTAGGGGGGAGGGGAAAACAGGTACTGATGCATTAGAAATACTAGTAAACAGATTAAACCTGACAGGACAATATACTTTACAAGTTGATAATAGCTATCATACTAGTTATTATTGTATTGCTTAGTATTAAAATTATATTTACAACCTGTTAATCTGTAAAGCTATACAGGAGAGAGTAAAAATATGTGAATATGTTTTTGGCAAAACAATGTTGGTATGCAAAAAGCATGAATGTTTCTAATTGCTGGGTATGTAGTTTAATACCATGCTTTTGGTGTCAATTCTACTAGTCTAAGATTTTGCTTGATGTTAATGTCACTAAATTTGTAGATTAGACTAAATGTACTTTACAGTCTTTGTATGTACAAACACAGAAGAATTCAGTAATACTAGATTGAAATGCATGAGTAGCAAACAGTCTGTGTAGATATATACTGTATAGAACACATTGTAAAGTAACAAGTTCAAAAGTAATTTGTCAAGTTGTAATTTTATCACTGGTTTTAAGTTGCAGTTTTATCACTGGTTTTTGAACCACCATTTTATCCATACCAGTATGGGTTGCCCCAGTTAGAGAAAATTTATATTAAAGTATTGTACTCATACATCTATAAACCATATTCGTTTTTTAAATCTTCAAGTATTAAAAGCCCAGTTCAGTACCACAATGTTATGGTTAAAATGACATTGAAACTGTATCTTTTTAGCACTAAATAACATTTGCAGTAGCACACAGTTCTTGTCTCTTATAGATATTAGTATATATCTAAACTGTTGGTATAAACTGATTAATAAAAGTAAACAGTTAATTCAACAGTTGCAAAAAGTTAAATTCTGTACAATCTGTAGCAGACACAGCTCATAACTTGTTGGAATATACAAGTGCAAAAACCTTGCAAATGCGGGTTTTATAGCAGGGAAATGAAAGAGATAGAAATTAGCCCAAAATGGCCAATAAACTACTAATTTCTGGCTAGTCCAGTTTTCAGGTGATTAAGTATCATTTTTCTGCATTTTCTTGCTGCCTTTAGCTAATTCCGTCTAAAACGCCAATTTTTTTAGAGTTTCTCTGATTTAAAAAGCTTGTTTCAGCTACATATTGGATCATGCTATCCCAAGCAAAACCAAGACACACTCCTCTAAGAAAAGGAAACCAGTCTGGTGGACCCTGCCATAAACAAGCTATACAATAGAAGGAGGAAACTAGTTTTAGAAAAGAGTAAAATCCCAAGAAGGAAAGACATCCCTGATCAGTACCAGCAAGAAACTATGATCCCTCATAAAATCATCCAAGGCTAGCTTCGAAAAAATATTGCCAAGGAATCCAAAGATAACCACAAGGCATTCTTTAGCTATGTCAAGAATCTAAGTGGAAATTCTCAGATCTGCTCAGAGTTAGTGCAGAATGACACAAAATACACTGAACCGAGTGATATCACCAACATCCTGGCAGACAGGTTCAATGCAAACTTCACCCCTCTCTCACCCCCAAAAGGACCCATAACCATACCAGAAGAATGCAGTGCCCCTGAAATCACAGACGCTCAGGTTAAAACAGCCCTCTCCAAAGCCAAAAACACAGCATCAATGGGACTGGACAGTGTCCCAGCCTGCATCCTACACGAGCTCAAAGATGAACTAACCCCTCACCTAAACACACTGTTCAAACTCAGCCTTTCCACAGGCTACATGCCCATACAGTGGCTCACAGCAAGCCTGACTAGCTTGGTCTGCAAGGCTATGGAGTGTATCATCATGGATCTCATTAACAGAGACATTGGGAACCTCCAAACACTGGACCCTACCCAGTTCGGCTTTGTTAAGGGCAGATCATGCCTCCTAAACCTGGTGGACTTCTTTGAGACAGTTACCAAGGCTATAGACAAAGGAAAGGTGGTCCACACAGCCTACCTAGACCTCGCAAAGGCCTTCAATACCATTCCCCATTCTGGTGTTATAGGCAAGCTCACCAGCCTGAACATAAACCTCTACATCATGAGATGGGTTGCCAACTGGCTCACAGACAGAACCCACATGGTAAGAGTTGCAGGAGCTAAGTCTGACTCTAAACCAGTTACAAGTGGCATTCCCCAGGACTCAGTCCTAGGATCCTTCCTGTTTGGCTTATAATTTTCAGAGGTACAGGCAAGCACAGGAGGTCTATGGCTGACCAAGTTTGCAGACGGGGTTATAATTGACTCTCCGGCTGACACAGACATCCTCCAAAAGGGTCTCACTGAGACAGATACCTGGTGTCAAAACCATGGCCTCAAGCTAAATGCCAAAAAGTGCATAGTCATCCCCTTTGGAAAAAACAAAGTATCCACAAACTACCACATAGGTGGTAGCCCCTTAAATATGGAAGGTGTAATAAGGGATCTGGGGACCCAAGTAGATAGTAATCTCTCCTTTGATAATCACATTGCCAAAGTGGTTAGAAAATCCTTCTATGTGGCCCACCTAATCACAAAATGGTTTGCATCCAGATAAAAAGAGGTCATTGTGCCCCTCTATGCATCACTCATCAGACCCATCATAGAGTACAACGCCCCAATTGGGATGTACCTTCCAGGACACCTGCAACAGCTGGAGAGACCACAGAGGTATCTCACCAAGAGGATCACTGATATTGCCTTATGCAGCTCAACTGAAGAAACTCCAGCTGTACTCGGTTGCATGCCACCTGCTCAGAGGTGATCTATGCCTGACATACAAGGCCATTTCCAACCCAGAATCGATGGACATGCTCCACCTAAAGAAAACTATATCCCCTCGAGCCACACGCTCTAGGGATCTAAACCTCACCACAACAATAAATAGGATATGCTGGAGGGATAGATTCCTGTCCCAGAGACTTTCCATGCTCTGGAAAAAGATTCCAATCTACATTAGGCAGAGCTCCTCACTAACCCTCTTCAAGAGAAACCTTGACGAGTGGATGGGAAATAGAAAGTTTACCCCGGAGATCACTTCAATGGCTCTGCTGGATAAAGGCACAGGGAACTAATCTAAGGGGGTGGTGAAAGCCAACACAATTCCAGCTAGGCTTATAAATGCCTTTGGGCAGATAGCCTAGTACCTACCTATGAACCTATGAATATTTTCACAGAATGGTCTGCAAAAGAAAAAGCTGTTAGATACATTCAGTTTTGGTAGTAATACTTGATATCATTGTATTAACTATATAAAATTGCATTTTGACTTGTATCAAAAAAAAGAGTAAAGGTTTTGTTTCCTAATGTGTTTTCTGTATAATCTGACAAAAGATACATATTAATATAAATTGTTTTAAAAATAAAGAGAAGGAATTGAGTGTTCAACAATGAATAAAAAAAGATTGAAATTAATTATGTTGTAAATACGCTAAAAGATAAAGCATAGAATAAAATGTTTGCTTGAATAGAGTTTAGTAATATAAAATGGGCATCCATACTATATGTATAACAGACAGGCTTCTTCACAGCATCAGCAAAAAAGCTTAAGCAAGTATTACATGCTTTTCTCATGTTTGCAGAACAGTTTAAAAGACATGCTTTTTTATAAACTCAGCAATATATGATCTTTTATAAAGCTGTTTCTTCAGAAAACATGTTCTTTGACAGTATCAGTTCCTCATTTCAATATCAGCAGCATAACAGTTTGACGCATTCTCACAGATGTTTCCTTTCAGACTTCTGCTAATGAACATAAAAGCAGAAAAACTATTTTGATTGCGTGCATTTTCACATCAGCAGAAATGGTTTCACAGAAGCACACTACTGCTTTATAACAAAATATTTCATTAAACAATTCTGGAAAGTAAAGTATTAGCAGAAAAAGAAAAAAACAGGATATCAAGTGCATGAGAGTAACAGTATACAAGAACTGTAAATCAAACTATGTTAGAGGTATTTGTAGGAACTCAGGTTCCGAGGTAACTGGAGAAGGCAAAGCCATAAAGCCATCGTCCATAACAGTTGTGAACGAAAAACTTTGCACATTAAATTTGTAAACAACAGTTGTACGTCTTGTTTGTTATAAAAGTAAGTTATTTAATAGTAACTGTGCTTACAGTAAAATAGTATTGTACTGCAAAATATATTTCTTTATTAGTGTGCAATTTGGTGCTTTGACAGACTACAGATGCAATTATGCAAAACTCTGTGTCTCTCACTCAGCAGTAAACAACAAGAAGACTTTGGTTCCAGTCCAGTCCAGAAAGCACAGCAGCACTTACATAAATTATATTTTTCAAAAACTGTAGAGAATGGAAAGTATTAAACATTGGTGATAACTGGAGATAACAGAGTGCTTGTATTCACTGTACACCTGGCAGAAGAAAAACAAATTTATCCCAACAATCAGGCAATGACAAGATGCAGGTCTGAGATTCAAGTTGCTATATCTGTCTGCCTCCAGATTTTTTGCTATATCTGTCTGCCTCCAGATTTTTTCCTGGAGGATCAAAGACAATTTTAGATGCAGAACAGACTAAAGAGGAAATTAAAAAAAAAGGTTATCCAGCAAAAGTGAGGCAGCAAGCAGATGAGGCTCTGCTTCTCATTCTTTCATTCTTCTGACAATAAAGCTCATAGACAGTCTTTGCCTGTGAAACCTTTTCCAATGTCCCAAAGAAAAATGTTTGAGAGACAGAAAAAAACAAGAGTTGAGTAAAAGAATCAAAGTACCTTGGACTTGAACCAGAGTCTGGTATTGGGAGATGGATGTGAACAGGATGAAGACCAGTAACACTGAACTTAGTGAATAAATGAAAACTATAAAGCATCAGCCAAATTTGTGAAACATGGCTTTACAAAAAAAGTGCCTGAGAAAGATTAGACCAAGATAAAATCAGAAAAACAATTATGATTGCGTGCATTTTCACATCAGCAGAAATGGTTTCACAGAAGGACAATACTGCTGACTTTTTACTCTTGTGGGTGGATTGTAAAGCAAATAGCTCACTTTATGTCATTAATATTTAGAAGAACACTAAAAGGAAAAAAAATAATTGCAAAAAAATACTGTGTTCTTATCATTTGTATAAAACATTTCATGATATATACTGAATGTTATATAGTAAAGCAGTTTTGCATTATGTGTATTAGGGGTATTTTAAATGTGGGGGAGTCTTTTCAGTGATTCCTGTACATGCTAAAATATTAAAGTATACAAGTATTTTTAGTTGTAAGAAATATAGGCTCAACAGCATAACAAGAGAAGAAAGTTTGGTCAGATACAATATAAAAGTTAATATGTTGTGATCCTGGGCATCAGGGGTGGAGGTAGACTGTAAAAGTGTACTGATTATACTATAAGTAGAATTAAGAAGCTTTCTCTTATTTTACAAGGGTCGATGTCTAGATTAATGCCCTTGACGTAAGCTATAAACAAGTTTGTTTGTGTCTTTCGGCTTTTCCCGGTAGACTTGAAAAATAAGACAAAATCATGACAGCCATGAAAAATGTTAAGTTCCTTGCTTCTGCAAAAATTTTAGCTTTATTTTTGTTCCATTAGCAAATATTCTCAGTAGGAGTCAAGAATTCTGCGACTGAAGTCAGTTGTACATTATGTTTTGAAAGAAATTTACAAAGATTCCTTCAAGCATCTGCAGATATGTTAGTTTTTTTTCTCATTACTGACTGCTTTTACATGGAGACAAGCTGTCTGTGGGTACAAGCAATTAATCTTGAGAGTTCTGATCATTCTTTACTGACAGAAATGTTAAATTTAAAAGTACTATGGTAAGCACTTCAGTGAAAAATAAAGTTGGAAACTATGAAAAGTGAATAAGAGATAGCATCCTCCCTAGAAACCTGAACACTGAATACTACATACATTTAATAGAACAATGTACAATGTTAGTTTTATTTAAAGACAGATAGTGCTTTTTAAGGGCTAAACATTAATACTTTCTAGAAGCATACATGGTATTTTTCTCATCTGGGAAGGGAAGAGAGACAGAAAATAAAAAGAACATGCACAAATCAGTGTAAGTGTGAACAGGAGCTTTAACATGTAGTTTAGCATGGGTAACCTTAATTGTAGGCTAGGTAATGCCTTTGGTTGCAGCTGTCAATTTGGGGCATTTATTTCTACCTGTAGTGTTAAACTTCATTCTGTGAAAATGGGCATAGTTTGGCATGTTTGTTGTATGTTAGCAAGGGGTGGGATTGTTCTGAGAATATATCTATTTTTGAGAGTTTATATTAAAACAAAAAATTGTGAAAAATGTGATATAGGTTCAAATGGAGATGAAAAGAAACCATCGTTTCAGGATATAAAATTAATGAAGCTAAAACAAAGGCTATAGCCATAAATTATGTACCCATGCATGAATTGGTTCAGCTATACCCATATATATGGGGACACAATAAAATAAACTATTTAGGAATATGGATTAAAACAGCTTCTGTTAAGGCAGCTAAGGATGTGTAGGAAGAGACTAAACAAAAGATAATATGAAAACCTAGGAAATGGAAGCTCTTGTTTATAGATATGGATAGTTAGAATTATTTATTTATTTATTTTACCTTTGTTGACTGGGTTAGTCTGACTGAGCTAAATAGCCCTTTTTCAGCAGAAGCCCAGGGAGAAATGCTCCACAAGATACAAGTCAATGTAAACAATAACTCAGAAACATCACAAATAATATATACAATTCAAGTTCATATAAACAGTGAACTCAGAAACATCTCATACAATATACAAACATTATATTGGATACAGTAATAGTGAAAATCGTGTAGGTCTAAGAATAAAATAATACTACAAGTTCAATAGCAGTAAGAGTAAAGAGAAATAAAGATATAGAATAGGCAGTGTAGAGTTATTGTGTATGGAAGTAAAGTCATGGAGGGTGAGTACAAGGACAGGTCCAGCAACTTTTCAAATATTCTTTGATTGCTGTTTTGAACTGTTTTGGTTGTTTAATAGACCTAATTGCTAATGGCAGTTTATTCCAGGAAATAGAAGGATTGAAGCTATAGAGATTGCATCCTATTTTTGATTTAGGATTGTAGATTTGCAGTAGGTCCTGGTCTGAGCTGCGGAGAGGCATTTTAGGAGTATATAGGGAGATGAGAGTAGGACAGTAAGATGGCTGATAAAGGATTGAATGAATGTTCTGAAGTTGAATGAAAAGAACCAGATGAGGGAATTCTAGCCAGTTTAGGTTTTTAAGAGAAAGACAGTGGTGGGATTTGTATGTTTGGTGTGCTGCAAATCTAGCTACTTTGTTGTAGGTAGATTTCAGATTAGCTAAGAGAGTATAATGGAGATTGGTTAGGATCTGGGAGGCATAAAATAGATTAGGTAGGCGATATGCTTTTGAGAGGGTTACTTTAGCTTTATTTGTAAGGAACATTTTGTTCCTGTAAAGGAGGCCAAGTGTTTGGTGGATTTTCCTTATGTAGTTCTTTATGTGTAGGTCAAACTTAAGTTGGTCATCAGTGGTGACACCTAGGAGTTTTGCACTGGTTTCTATGTCAATAAAAGTGTTATTTAAAGATAGTATAGAGAAGGTTGATTTGAGATGGATTAAGTTTTGGGGAAGAAAAATTAAAAGCTTGGTTTTCTTATGGTTTAGAATAAGCTGGTTGTTAGACAGCCAGATTTCAACTGAGTTAAAGGAAGTCTGGATGGCAGTGAGGAGGTCAGATAGAGTATCAGCAGTAGTGATAACTGTAGAGTCATCTGCATATTGAACAAGAGATGATAGAGGACATGAAGTATAGAGATGATATATATATATAGATCAGGTATATTTGTATCAACCAGAGGGGAGGCTGTGGGCATAATTTAATAAAGAGTTGAATGAATTCTTCTGGGAGGGAATGCTGCCAAGAGATGAGTGGGATATGTTGATCCTTCCAATAGAGTAAAGCAATTTTGGATTACCTAATTTGAAAGGATATTTTAGAGTGACACAGTTAAGGTATATATATATATATATATATATATATATATATATATATATATATATATATATATATATATATATGTAACAAGCAGAAGTTTATAATTTAAAGTGGAAAAGGGGGAGGTTCAAGAAATAAGTAGAGAGTAAGATTTTTGATGCAGATCCTTAAGTAGAATAATAAATATACAGAATATTACACTCAGATAGTAGCAGAAAGTATTCTAACATCTAATCCATCACACGAATGGAGATTTTGCATGGACTGAACCCCCTGTCAAGAAACTGGACTTATAAATGGTACATCAGGTCTTTTTGCCAGCATTCCCTCCATCCAATGCCATGTACAGGAACTTGGAAACCCACAGACCTCACCTGGTGAGATTTCTTTCTTATACTGTGACAGCTTGGCAAGACTTTGTGAAACTTTACACATGCAGAACTTTTGAGTCCACTTTGGCCATGATTACTCTGCTGACACAAGAAAAAGAAGAAAATAAATGCCTTTCTACCCTTTTTCATGATCTGCCAGATAAAAAACAATTATGTTCCTCCTTCTGTTCTCAACTATAATTAGATAGTCTTTGCCAGACAGTACTAAAATGTATAGCACCCCAGAAGACATTGTGGAGGTTCTGAACAAAATGAGTTCCAGAGAAGAACTCAACTGGGGCAAAACAAGAACTGCTCCAGGGGACATCACAACACATGGCTGCAATCAATACAAGACAGCCAGAGACATTCTCCCTTGATTTGACATATAAATGTCTAAAACGAAAGAACTGACACCATCGTCACATACACCAAAGTTTTGCCTGGCTTTAACTGTGTATGACCACAGAGTTACGCATGCCAGCCAATTATAAGTATGTTTGTATAGAAGAACAGGATGACTGTTGTCAATATCTTGGTAACTGTAATGTATACACCTTTACTATTTCAGTTTATGCAAATGTTCTTCTCTTTATTACCTTTTCCATCTTGAGCTTATTTATGTTATTGAAAAAAGGGAATAAGAGAGAAGAAGGAAGGTGAGTTGGATAGAGAAATCAAATTAAAGATAAAATCGTGGAATTCTTTCTAGCTAAATATCTCTTTACTGGGTATATATGAAAGAACTTGGCTTTAGATTTGTGCTACTAATAAGTAGTCATAATGATTAGTATTAAATCCATGTTCTGGCCCCATTCGTTTCTGTTTGGCTAGCATTGGGGGAATTCCTCCTTGGCAAATTGTTGGGCTGGGAAGGTGGTTGGCATGTTCAATGCCCAGACAGAGATAATACTGTCTGAAAAATGGCTTTTGAGAAGTTATAGCATAATTACCTTTTTTGTCAGGATGATAGTCTTTGTTAAGCCTGGTCCTGGCTTGAGGGAATGATTAGACTGTATAGTTTTGGGGCTTCACTGGTACTTACTCATAATACAAAGTATTGTTACTATTTTTCTTATCTTTCAAAGATACTGAAGTTCATTTCAGCTAGACTAGTCTTGATAAAAACTGTCTGCATAAGAAGTGATCATTATTAACAGCTGTCAACAAAGTTCTGGTGTCTCACAGAAAAGAGAAAAAGATTTGCATGATCATGCAGTCACAAGAAATGAGACAGATATCCGAAATTTGTTAAATGGTGTGCATAGGTTTATTTAACAGGTATGTTCATAACACTGACACATGATGGATCTATGCCTGATATTTCGTTTTATTCTAAATTTCCATCCAATGCTCAATGAATAACAGGATTCTGATGTAGTGCTGAAAGTTATATAGATAAAAGAGAATTCTAGAGGTATTAAACATTTTATTTCTTTAATAATATGCAGTATATTAACTGTGTTATCATTGGCATCATGTCTATTACTGTAGGAAAGCAAAATGTTACTTTAGGGCATTCTGTATTTTTTTTCTACACTACCTCCTTCCACAAGGGATTTTGAACCATGGCATACTGGTGTGGCTGAGACAGAGGTTATGAGTTGCCAAGTCTTCTACTGAATCAGACCAGTTCAGAATTAGATTTATGTCCAATCTGGTGCACACCTCTGCCTTTGAACCCCATAGTATTCCTTATGTAATAGGGCTTAAGGTACCAGTAATATATCTGATGTCAGGCTTTGTCTATTTTGATGTTAAGGCTATGCTACACTTACACATGAGCTACAGTTGTGGGATGTTCTTTTCAACCTGCATAGACTATATACTGGTAGCTCACTAAATATATTATTTTAGCCACAGCAAGATAATATCTTGGCATGACTCTTTGAGGCAATGTAAAGATAGAGTGTGGTGCATAGAGCATATACTTATACAGGAATGTTTATTATTGGAATAAGACAACACAGGGGATTTTGAGCTTCATTTCTGGGTATCTTATCTATGTGCCACAGCATGGAGCTCAGGAAGTTTGCACTGTAACTTCCAATGGGCGGAGCCCAAGCCTTTTGACAGAATCAAATTATGTCCTCACATTTCAAACAAATGTCCATGTCTCTGGAACCATGGAAGTTATGAAAGAGGTATGAATAGCAAACCCTTCAGCACAAAATAGTCTTATTGTGGTGGTATTCTTTAGGTTTTAGGTCTTAAAGTGAATTTTATAAGTCAAACTAAATACAGTAACTATATTGCAAACAACTTGTAATATATCAGCAATCACTCAAGTTACACACATACTGGTAGCAGCATTTTATTCATCTAGCTGCGAGCTTTCATATGAGATGTGTTACTTGGTGCAGAGGTATTTAGAAAAAATTGAAAATTATATCTATATAAATTAATGTAATAAAAACAACAGTTAATATATCTTTACCTGCACTACACAGAGGTCAAATATTAATGCAATTGAGTTTGCTATTGTGTAAGCTTTAAGACAAAATATTTTAAAACCTTGTACATAGCATGGTTTTGGAATTATTGATGCAAATATGAACAAGCAATATTTTGAAACCTAGAGGTGTCAATAGAAGTTAACTGCAGATGCATCTGGAGGTGTCACTCTGATGTAAGGAGTTAATCCCCATATATGTACTAGGGATAATACTTATATTGAATTGATCAGGATAATTAGTAAACTGGCATGAAGCAAGGAGTGATGTTCGTATCTCAAGATCTTAACTGCAAGTGCATGGCAATAGCACATCATATGACATGTATCCCACTCAGAGGTAACATCCTTTTTTAAAACTTTATTCAACATACTTTTTTTGTATAAAAATAACTAAGTTCTACTGATGAATAAATAGATGTGGCAACTTATTTTACATACTCTGTCATACAAATACTACTTTCAGCTAAATACTAGTATTCCTTGGGATAATTTTTACAAATAATTCAATACAATATATGGAGACCATTAAGGCTTTTATAAAACAAATGTTCTTCAGACTTCATACAACTAATTGGTACAGTGATTATACCTTTATAGTCTTCTGATTGATCTTCCAAACCTGGAGAACAGTGTGTCAGCTTTCACAGATTCTATTACGGGTTGATATCACGTTATCGAAAGCCAATAACGTCGAATGCCATAATGTCGAACCCTATGCATCGAATGCTAAAAATAGCGAAGCTGCAGAACATCAAATTCTTTCCTAGGGAAGGAATTCGGTTGTCTGTTTCTGTGGCTTCGCTATTTTTAGCACTGTGGTGGAAAGTTACGGGGGTTCAGGTAAGTGTGTGATTGTGTGGATGTTAGGTTTACGGCACGCGTTACGTGAGTTAGGGTTAGGGCGCTGGTGAAGTGTGTGTGCGATAGTGACAGAGTTTAGCGTTAGGGGCGGGTTAAGTGAGTTAGGGTTAGGGCACGGGTAAGGTAAGTGTGCGATAGTGACGGACCTTAGGGTTAGGGTAGGGTTAAGGTAAGTGGATAGATAGTAGTATTTGTATAGTTTAGTTTAGGGTTAGGTGTATGATTTTAAGTGTAAGTGTGTGGATTGCTGTTTTTTTTGGTGTGCCTGTGTTGTAGGAATGTGTTTCGAAATAGTGAATTTTTTCCCCAGGGAAAAAATTCCCTGTTCTGAATGTTCAATAATGTGTGCTTTAGATTATTTAGGTTCGATTAAATGGTGTTCGCTGTTTTCGGCTTTCGATAACATGATATAAATGCGCTATTACTACTAGATATGTCTTTTTCACAGCTTCATCTGGTATATCACATTCTGATTTGGATCTGGTTATGAACCTAGTCAAATGTCCTTGTAAATTCCCTTCATGACCTCCTGAACCTTGACTTTCTTCTTTTGCCACAGTTCCTGACACTTCTCTAGTAATAGCAGTATTGTTGGCAGTGTCTGAATTTATCATTCACTGAATGCATAGTGTATCTACTGCACTCCGCTGTTTACCTGTTCAACCATAAGAATTAACAGTCAGTCCTCTACAGGTATCTACAGTTTCTCTCTCTCTGTAACTCAGTCCTTTGCAAGTAACAAGACATTCATGGAGGTGCATTAACAAATACAACAGCTTCTGTCTGACCTTCACATACATTTCAGCACTTGGCAGTTTTGCTTTCTTATCCTGTCTTTAAACTTGATGAAGATTTCAAATTTCTGTGATAACAATAGTTTTGCATATTCTGATTTATTTTCAGCAATTGTTTGACACAATAACCCTATTACACTTAGTAAAACAATTGAGTGCAGTACCTCATTTTCTGTGGATTATCTCTACCCATCATACTCACATAATGAATGTTATTGTCAATAATTTCCCAATTTTTGGTATCTATCCCTCTATGATCACTGAGCCCCAATCCCCTATATGTCCATTCATTCCTCCCTCCTGATCCTTAGTATCCAAGAATACAAGAAGGGGAAGTAAAAAGCCAGGGATCAGACCCAGCATCCAGCAGGAGTTTGGAGATTATTTTGATGCCCTTCATATGTTTTGGAAGGGTCACATCATGGTGTAATGGCCAAAGCACTGAGCTTTGTGTGAGTGCTATTTTCTGCCCCTTCATGTTTCTCCGCTAGAGTGCTGTGAACTCTTTAGCAGGTCTATGCCCTGAGTCACAAGTACGGGAATTGCACTTTCAGACTTTCCCCACATTAACATCCGTGCAGCAAGATACTACAAACATACTCCCCAGGAGACGGATGAGACAATAATGGCCACTCACTCCAATCCCTCAGTGACCACCTCCCCCAGCACCCAGGCTTTACTAGTCATAAAACGAACATCTAGGGTATAGTCTGGAACACAACCTCTTCATCATACAGCCAGTAATTTTACTTCCCAGATTTTTGATATCTGAAGGACCTTACTATTCATATAAAGATTTCTCAAACAACTAATGGTAGAAAACCAGTTTTGAACTTGATATTACCTATATATCCAGCTACTTCATTGACTGCAGTAGGACAGTTTCATGATGTAAAAACGTAGGCAGTAATTAACAGTGAAAAGTACAAAAAGTGTGTGGTGTCCTGTGTATCATGTAAGCTAACATTAGCACATTGCTTAAAAAGAGAGACATGTGATCTTCGTAGTCTGAAACGAGACATGTGATCTTCGTAGTCTGAAACAGGAAATGAGGTGAATGGTAATAACAGACTTATGGGTACAAACTATACCAAGGTAATATTTTAGGGATAGGAAATAATAACTCCAAGATAAGATTAATTATATTGGAAGGCAGAGTTGTCCCTTAATAGACATTATTCAGAATCACATATAACCTGAATTTGCTAATTTAAATAGCCCTCCTAAAATATCACCTGTCTAAAAATTGCCAATAGCAATGAATATAAATTTCTTAAAAAGCTCCAATACATAAAACATTTAATTAAACTCATGATACATATACCTAAAACAAAGTATTTAGTAAAGGCAATATTTAAACCTTATAAGACAATAACCTTAAAACACTGGAAATGGAGATAGTGTCGTATTAAAGCGGAAAGAGTCCCGAAGGAACTTTGCCTTTGGAAATATCCAAATGGGCTCATAGCTGGCTCACCCCTACATCTTGAATTCATTGAGTTATTTAATAAACAAAGGGTGGAGATGCTAAAGCTATTGTACAAATATAACCTTATTGCCATTGAACAGTATATGAAGGAAGCGGAGGCAATGGACACTAAAATCAAAAATGGTTTAATGTTTGGAGCATAACTGGAGTCGTATATTTCTATTTTAAAGAAAATAGACTCAGTTGTTGGTGACATACAGAAAAGGAAGAACAAGAAGCTCAAAAAAGATAGGCATGACTACCAGGAAGGCAGAGCATACCCTAAGCCATTGGGGACTCAAAGGAGGTGGAGCCTTGAAACTAATGGGCATGAGGTTGGCATCAATCAAGTGGATGCTGAAAGGGAAAATGGCTATCGTGAGGATCCAGCCCCTTTAGATGTGGTAACCCTGAGGAGATCCAAAAGGATAAGGAACCAAAACAACTCAGGAACAACAACAGGAACTCTGGCTACTACCCCCAGACACATTATCGAGCCCCTTGGAATCAAGGCAGGTGTCAGAGAACTCAGAGATAAATGAGCATTGCCTGGCTTCCAGCGTGGAACTTTCAACAAACATCAACCAAACAGGTACTGAGACAGAGATATTTCCCACTATATTAATCAACGATAGTGGAGACTTTAAAGTGTACAATTTTACTACATTGTATTTTGACAGTAATTGCTCTCTGCTAAGTAAAGGTCTAATCTTCATCCCCATAGCATATTCTCACATTGATTCACTATTAATTGATTTAAAACTGTTCTAGAGAAAATTGAACTTTAAACTAATGTTCAAGGATGTTAATAATGTGCATAATTCAAGTGTTTTGTGTAGAAATAGTACATTTAATCCTGTGCTTTCTACTTCATTAATCATTTTTGACAAAATGTGCAAATTCGATTTCAGGACTGTGTTAGAAAGTAAATCTAGTAATGAATTAAAGGCAAACAATTTAACAGATGCTGAATTGAAACCAGTTTTTGAACTAACTTGTAACAAGGAAATTAGACTCATGAAGCCCGATAAGGGCAACGGAATAGTTGTCACGACTAAAACTGATTATTTAAACAGAATGTTTAGCCATTTGTTTGATGATGACTATTATGAACAAACTTCATTGAATTTCATTAATGTTTCTTATGCAAAATACATTATTATTTACAAGGTATGTTAGATCAAGGTGAAATTACCAGAGGTATCTTTGAATTTTTACAGGTTAGGTTTCCAATTATACCACCGATATTTGGCATCCCAAAAATTCATAAGTGTCTCATGGATCCACCCATGAGACCTATTGTTAGTGCTAGTACTTCTATTACACACCGTATGGCAGTATATATTGATGAAAAAGTGGAAAAATTAACTGTACATCCGCATATTGTGAAGGATTCATGGGAGTTTTTGTACAAATTAAAAGATGTTAAATACACCACAGATGTAATCAACTTGTTTAGTGTTATCCCCCAAGACTATGGTATGGAGATGTTTCACAAATTTGTATGTGAATCTGGTGATTTTACTGGAAACAACATTAATAGTCTTGATACATTGTTGGAAATGGTGTTGAAAAACAATTTTGTGTATATTGATGGACAGTATTTTCATCAACAAAAGGGGTAGCAATGGGTGTGAGTTGCACCCCTGTATTTGCTAATATAGTTTTATTGCAGTGGGAAAAGCAATATGTATTTAATAATATTAATAACCCTCCATGGCATGTATATGCCAGATTTTTGGATGATATATTTATTGCTTGGTATGAGGATGAAGCAAACACCACTGGGTTTATTGATTATTTACACTCTACAACCCCATTTTTAAAATTCACTTATACATATAGTAAAGAAGAAATTAACTACTTAGATATATTGGTGAGCAAAGATCATAAAAAAAGCTGATTCGGAGTACTATTTTTTAGAAAGAACACATATTCAAACAGTTTATTATACTATTCTAGTTGCCACCCAATACACCACAAGAAAGGTATAATCAAAGGACAATTTATCAGACTTATCCATATGATTACAGATGACAATATTTTTATGAGTAAATGTTTAAAACTAAAAGTTGTTTTTGTATAGGGGTTATGCCCTAGAACTTACTAATCAAATAGCTGGTGAAGTTATTCAGAGAAGAAGAGAAGCAGCCATTAAACCCATTATGTTGAATGAAGAAAGTTTACTTCAAGTAGCAAGAAGTAATGAGCAATACCATTGTTCTTTTATTACTACATATACAGAAGAGTATGAACAAATTCAAAAGGTTATAAGAAAAAAATGAACAATTTTTATGGCTTTTGAAGGAATTTCTGATATTCTGGGGCCTAGACTAAGCTTTATTACTAGGAGGGTGAAGTGTTTTAAGAACTATTTGGAAACGAAGGACACTTTGGTTACTAATATGTATGAGGAGAAATGGAACATTTAGATGTGGTGCATGCACACAATGTTCATTTATTTCTCAAAATAATTTTGTGACAGTGAATAACATTAGGATACGTACCTATTTCCATTGCACTTATTAATCTGTAGGCATTATTTATTTACCTATATGTAAAAAATCCTCTAGTTTTTATGTGGGGAAAACAGTCCGTTAATTTAAAGATAGAATATATGAACACCTAAATGATATATAAAATAAAAAGCACCAATTCACTGTTCTGCCACATAGAGAAAAATTGTGTCCATGGCTTTTTGTTTTTTGGGATTGATGTTGTCCCTAAAAATGTATTAGGGGGGCCACGGAGGGATCTAATTGAATATAAGGAACTATGTTGGCCGTTAAAATTACATGCAAGTTCACCTCCAGGTTTAAACGAAACTATCTTCATTGCCAGTGTTTTAAGGTTTTTGTCTTATAAGGTTTCAATATGACTTTACTAAATACTTTGTTTGTTTTAGGTATATTTATCTTGAGTTTAATTAACATTTTTATGTATTGTAGCTTTTTAAGAAATTTATATTCATTGCTATTGGCAATTTTGAGTCATGTGATATTTTAGGAGGGGTATTTAAATTAGCAAATTCAGGTTATATGTGATTCTGAAGAAGTTTTTTGTTACAGTCTTAATGAAAGCGTTAAATCGTTGCTGTGTTTTGCACAATAAATTGTTTTTTGTGGATCTGGATTCTGTCGCTGTTTCCTTCTGCATTTTCCTGACTATACATTAATGTTTTATGAGAATTGCTGTTTTACCTCTTACTAATGTACTGATTCAAACCTCAGAAAGCATTTTTGGTTTAAGCCTTGCCTGAAAGTATTATTTGTTTCATGCTCCTCGGTGAATGAACACAGTATCCAGTGCAGCTCTCGCTCACCTTATTTTGTTACAGCGTTTACAGAGATTGTCCAGTTTTACCGCAGAGTATAATTTTAACTTGCCATTTCTTTTTATTTTGCAGAAAAGGAAATGTTTTTTTTTTCGTTTGCCATAGTGGTGATTTTGTTTAGTATTTTTAAACAGCCAAATGACCTCTTTAGATTCAGATGTCACAAGGTTTTAACCTAAACATTTCAAAAGAATACAACCATGTGATATAAATAAATGGAAGATGTTACAAATACTGTGTCATTAAACACACTTAGTTCTTGTAAGGAAACAGCTACATATACAATAAATTATACAAATAAAAAAGGATATTATCTTATAATGATTAAACGTTTTCCTGTATACAAGAAACCTGAACCATAAAGCTTGGAATTTAAAATACCACCATGATCGAAACATTGAAAATAGCCATATTGTACAAATAAGCCAGGCTGTGTATAGTATATAGCCTGACTTATGATGATTGTGAACAGGCAGACCAGATATATTACTAACAGTAAAAGTCTCTGTTCCAGTAATAGTTTGATAAGCAGACCTAGCACTAGAGAAGTCAGACAGGGGGTGGTGCTTAAGGGATATTGCCCAATTGCTTCTCCTGGGTGGCTGAGGAGGTGGTGCAACTTCCCTGATGGGGACTGGAGAAACCACAGCTAAGTGCTTTATGGGAAGCGGCAGGACTGCTTGGAGGGAATGCCCCTTATGGAAGTAAGGAAATTGTCTCCATGGTCAGTCCATTGAACATGCCCTCCACAGCACTCAGTCAAGTTGTGTGGAAAGTAGGGTTGCCCAGCAAAAATCTCCAAGCACCCCTAAATAAAGGCTTTTTCTAGTCAACCTTCAACCCAGTGATGGGAAACAAACTTGCCAACTGACCAGGAGGGGGCTGATGATCAACAAACAGCATGAGCAAAAAGGGTTCAAAAATCAATGTATATTACAGTAGCAAAGGCTTAGGACATGGATTTCAAGGAGTATTATGTTAACTACCACATTAAATTTTTAAGGAAAATAGTAATCTAATATAAAACTATTTGCTTATCTAGGCCTTCATACATTTTTGTGGCAGCTGTTTTATAGAGATTCCAGTAATTATTTATATTGTAGGTGAAATTTACTCACATCAGTACACTGAACCTAAAATAGTGAAAACTACTTAGAACATCTTGAGTGACCTATCTGCTCCTGCTAGACAAGCTAATCAATTATTCATCAGTTAGCATATATAATCAGGTTCAGACTCTGTGTAAAATCATGAGAAAGTCCAAAAGTGAAGGAAAAAATAGACTGGGAAAATGGCTTTCCTACATGTGGCTGGGTCCCTGAGTGCATTTGCTGCTTTTATACTTGAACTGCAAAATTGCAGTTCCTCTGTGTACTACATTTGCATTATTAAGGTGTTTATCCTTATGTCTCTGTTGTGGGACTGTGCAGTCAATATGTAACAGAATTGGGGCAAGGCTTTCCCCCCTACAGAATCATGCTTTTAAGTTTTCCTAGATGGAGGCCTTTCTCAGTCTTTTGTGAGTAGGAAGATTACTTTCAGGGGATTTTCCATTAAATGTTCTTGCCAGAAGCATGAGAATGTATTAGGTCTCTGCCTGGGTTTCACAAAAACAGAAGAGACACCAATGTACAGGGACAGATGAAACAAAAAAAGGCAGAGGATAAGAGAATCTTGAACCCACAAACATGAAATCTAGGACATCACTATGAGCTAAACAAACTAGCTGGAACTTGCTGTCAGGTGCAGAGAGCATGTAATCTCTCTACTGGTTTCAAAAGTGCATATTTGCTGATAAAATACTTACTTTTGCATTAGACATGTTACAGTTACCTGCAGTTTTGAAGTCTATATGTGGTGTGAACCTTTAAGGCTAAAATAAGAATAAAAATATCCACTCAACTCAATAACCTGGATGAAAATGACAGCTTGCAGTCAGAACACAATGGACTGTGCTATGTGATCTGCTACAGGAAAGAAAGAACTCTAAACAAGCTATGGAGTACTCCAGATCTGAACAAATTATAACTGAAATGCAAAAGGTTAATTCCTCCTTGTTGGATCATATTGGTTTGTCTGCACATTCACATCAATAATTGGAGTTTCATGGAGAATTTAAGGACACGTCCAACAAGATGCCTTCCTAAGAAGTGAAGATGAACTTTTGGAAGAAAACTTAGTCGACATGGAAGACAGAGAAAGACCAAAAATATGTGGTTTGCTGACATTCCTGATAAGAAGAAGGTGCTGGATATGTAGGCGACATTACTGAATAGCTAGCTGAATGGTCTGGGATACCTGTTAAAATTTTATGGAGAGACCTCAGAGGGTATTTCTCCCCCAACATGTAATGGCAAGGATCCCTAGACCTTTTCTTATAGGTTCATAGGTAGGTACTAGGCTATCTGCCCGAGGGCATTTTTAAGCCTAGCCAGAGTGTGTCAACTTTTGCTGCCCCATTGATTAATTAACTGAGCCTCTGTCAAGCAGAGCCACTGAAGTGATCCCAGGGGTGTATTTTCTGTTACCCATCCACTCATCAAGGCTTCTCTTGAAGAGTGTTAATGAGGGGCTCTGCCTAATATAGTTAGGAATTTTGTTCCAAAGTATGGGGAGTCTCTGTGACAGGAATCTATCCCTCCAGCATGTTCTATTTATTGTTGAGGTGTGGTTTAGCTCACTAGAGCGCGTGGCTTGCAATGACTTAGATTTCTTTAGGTGGAGCATGTCCATCAATTCTGAGTTGAACATGGCTTTGTAAGTCAGGCAAAGATCACCTCTGAGTAAGCGGTATGCCACTGAGTACAGCTGGAGTTTTTTCAGTCGGGCTGCATAGAACATATGTTTGAGGCCAGTAATCCTCTTGGTGAGGTGCTTTTGTGGTCTTTCCAGCTGTTGGAAGTGTCTTGTGAGGTACATCCCAAATGGGGCATTGTACTCTATGATGAGTCTGATGAGTGATGAGTAGAGGGGCACCATAACCTCTTTATTTCTAGATGCAAACCCCTTAGTAATTAGATGGGCCACATAGAAGGATTTCCTAACTACTTTGGCAATATGATTGTCAAAGGAGAGATTACTATCTACCTGGGTCCCCAGATCTCTTATTACCTCTTCTGTATTAAGGGGGCTGCAACCTATGAGGTAATTCGTGGGTGTTTTGTTTTTCCCAAACGGGATGATATGCATTTTTTGGCATTTAGCTTGAGGCCATGACTTTGACACCAGGTGTCTGTCTCAGTAAGGCCTTTTTGAAGGATGTCCTTGTCAGCCGGAGAGTCAATTATGGCTCCCAGTTTGCAGTCATTGGCGAACTTGGTTAGCCATAGTCCTCCTGTGTTTGCCTGTACTTCTGAAAAATATATGCCGAACAGTAGGGGTCCCAGAACCGAGCCTTGCGGGACACCACTTGTGACTGGTATAGAGTTGGACCTGGAGCCCGCTATTCTTACCGTGTGAGTTCTGTCTGTAAGCCAGTTGGCAACCCATCTTGTGATGTAGGGGTTTATGTTCAGGCTGGTGAGTTTTTCTATAATACCCAAGTGAGGAATGGTGTTGAACACCTTGGCGAGATCAAAGTAGGCTGTGTGAACCACCTTTCCCTCGTCTATGGCCTTGGTGACTGTCTCGAAGAAGTCAACCAGGTTTAGTAGGCATAATTTGCCCTTAACAAAGCTGAACTGTGTCGGGTCAAGTGTTTGGAGGTTCCCAATGTCTTTGTTAATGAGTTCCATGATGATGCGCTCCATAGCTGTGCAGACCAGGCTAGTCAGGCTTATGGGGCGATAGTTACCAGGGTCAGTTGTGGCCCCTCCTTTGTGGAGTGGAATAACCGTTGCTGTGCACCATTCTATGGGCACATAGTCTGTGGAGAGGCTGAGGATGAACAGTGTGTTTAGGTGGGGGGGGGGGTTTGTTCATTCTGTAGTTCGTGTAAGACGCAGCCTGGGACACCATCTGGCCCCATTGATGCTGTGTTTTTGGAATTTGAAAGGGCTGTTTTCACCTGTGCTTCTGTGATTTCTGGGGCACTACACTTTTCCGGTATTGTTGTGGGTCCTTTTGAAGGTGAGAGGGGAGGTGAAGTTTGCACTGAATCTATCTGCCAGGATGTTGGCAATATCAGTAGGTTCAGTATATTTTGTGCTATTTTGCACTAGCTCAGAGGATATCTGCGAGTTGCCACTTAGATTCTTGACATAGCAAAAGAAGGCTTTGTGGTTATCTTTCGAATCCTTGGCTATTTTTCTTCTGAAGTTGGCCTTGGATGATTTTATGAGGGACCTTAGTTTCTTACTGATACTGATCAGGGATGTCTTTCCTTCTTGGGATTTGCTTTTTTTCTGAACTAGTTTCCTCCTTCTGTTGTATAACCTGTTTATGGCAGGGGTCCACCAGACTGGTTTCCTTCTCTTAGGGGAGTGAGTCTTGGTCTTGCTAGGGATGGCACGATCCATGCATCCTTGTAGGTGCTCATAGAGTGCAATTGTAAAGGATTCTGCATCTTGGGCAGTGTTATCCTTTAGCGTGGGGGCTGTGAAACTTACTACCTCTGCCTTAAGTAAGGTGAAGTTTGCTTTAGAAAAGTTTTTCACTGTGGTTTCCATGGTTGGGGGTGGTGGTGGGGTGTGGATATCCAGGGTGATTAGTTTATGGTCTGATCTAACCAGTGACGGGTTGACCTCCAGTACGGAACACCTGTCGCCCATGTTGGTGATGACCAGGTCCAATATGTTGTGGCCTCTGGTAGGGGAGTTTACCAGCTGATCCAGGGCATTTGAGTTGATAAATTCCAGGAAGCGCTGAGCCTGGGAGTTTTTACTCAAGTAGTTTTCCCAGTTAATGCTAGGGTAATTGAAATCGCCCAATATCAGGTTGTTTGGTAGGACCTTCATGTTTTCCAGTGTCTCCAGAAAGGTGGAGTGGTAGTCCTGGGTCATGGAGGGTGATCTGTAGCAGGCCACAATTTGCATTGCAGATTTGCCCAATGTTAGTTGCACATGGATGATCTCAGAGGTATCATGCTGCGCCACTAACCTGGAGGTGTGAGTATCCTTGATGAATATGGATACACCCCCTCCTTTTGTGTTTCGGTCCGTGTTCTGTGGCAGAAATGTGTGGTATGAGTTGTAGCCCAGTAGTGCTGGAGTGCTCTCTGGAGCCTTGAACCAGGTTTCAGTTACTGCACAGATGTCGATGTTCTCCATACTTAGGAGTGCTTCGAGCGCATGCATTTTGAGATTTAAACTCCTGGCGTTGAGTAGCATAACCCTCATTTTTTTACTTGTGGTGTTTACGGTGGTGGGTTTGAATTTTGAGCCTTGCCTAAAAAAGGCACTATGGGGGCAGCATGAGCCTTGGCCAGTATTCGAAAGCCAAGGGGTGACAGGTGCAAGCCATCTCTCGCGAAGCAACATGGCTTGTCGAGCATGTCATCCCAGGCTGACAGACACTGGCTCCCCTTTGAATGACACCAGAAGCTTAGCCAATTGTTGAAATTGATCATTTTTTCTTTATATTGAAGTATCATTCTTGGTGAGGGGAAGATGTTACTCAGGGTCAGGGTCATACCTGCCTGGGCTACATGATCAGAGAGCTCTTCCATGTCTCTTTTCATGTAGTCCAGGGAGGTACATTTCAGGTCATTCACACCAACATGAACAATGACAGAGTCATATTTGTACTTGTTCTAGAGTGACCTGAGTGCTTGTGTTATGTGGCGGATTCTGGCTCCCAATAGGCAGCTAACAGTAACCTTCTCCTTGTCCAGCCTAGTGAATGGGGCGTCAGTGTGCCTGACTATTGAGTCGCCTATTACTAGTGTGTTAGGCATGTTATTTCGCCTTAAGGGCTGTGATTGTGCAGCACATTGATTTTGTGTTTTATGTGCTGTCTGGTTTGTGATGGGAGGTGCAGGTTTTGTGGGTGTCTGCTTTGTAGCTCTCTGATGCTTTTGCAGATTTTTATTTAGAGCCTCCAAGTATGATTTAGTGTATTTATATGTATTTTTTGACAGTGCTGGTTTAGTAGGTCTATGTGAGGCTGGAGGTGTTAACCTTCTCCTCATGACTGTCTGTTCCAGTCTTGAGTGCAGAGACCTTAGCCTCCAGTTTGGCTGTATAATTGCATCTCTCACATATGTTAGTGTTTTATGGTAGGAGGAGAGGGCTGTCTGTGTACATGAAGCAGTTGTAACATTGCCTCAGGATACCCAGATTCACCATCTGGACTGGAGAGTACACCTGAAGTTGCCCTTTGGTCATGCCTGAATAGTAGGGTGAGCTGCTTAGTTGCTTGGTTGGTGAGGGATGGATAAAGAGCCTTGCCCTGCTGGGCAGTCAAGTGTCGGTGTATATTAGTGCTTGCTATTAGGTCTGAGCAAGTGCTGGACTTGTGAATTTTCCATCTCATGCTCTGAAAGAGAAGGTTCTTCTAAAATCTGTTCCCCAGGAAAAGTAGTGAAAATCTGAAACTTTAGAGATGTTCATCATGTTGATTACTGATGTGGCAGCCTTAGCTATATGGGTTATAGCCTGCCGAGGATATAGCAGCTGACCAACTTCCAAAGCGTCTGGGCACCTTTCTCACACTCAAACTGTCAGTTCAGTTGACCAAAGGTTTGACAGCCAAGCCCTTCAGACCTTTCCTGCCACCGAAGAGAGTGCTCTTCTGCAAGCTTTTGAGGATCGACAGTTAGCTTGTGCTGTTCCTTTGCTGGGCAGATAAGTTCTCTTTGGGCAAAAACTTTCCACATTTTAAATAAATTATTTAAGTGTACTTTTCTGGTCAGAAAAGTTTTCTCATCTTAGAGTTTGTATTTTAACAAACTTACCCGAACTTTTAAACGAGAGCAAACATTTTCTCTGTCAGTTTTAAAATTAGATAAAAGGAGAAGTAAAACTTTTTTATTCTGTGGAGAATCTGTGCTTATTTTATTTTTGGGGGCTGCCAAAGTGTAGTAAAGTGCTTTTTACTGTGTTTTGTGGGTAAACAGTGACTTTTAACATTTTTAAATTTTCACCAACTTATGCTGCTTGTTTTCCCTGGGAAGGCACTATTTTCGGCTTGACCATGGAGCAAGCTACCATTCCCATGCTCGGGCCTTCTTCCAGCCCCCCAAAAAAGTTAAGCAAACCGCCTTTGCCACCACAGCAGGCTAGCAATTTGCCACAATCACAGGTGGGTGACTCTGCTGTGGCCAAAGCTGGTCCCTCAGACCACTCATCTTTTACTCCAGATCCCTCTGGTGTAGCAACTACAGCCCCCAAGGACCAGAGTTAGTCACATCTTCTGCAGTTGTTGGAGTCGCCTCAGTGGGAAAGGGAGAGACGCTGTTGTTGGTCCCAAGTCAGGGAAGTCTTCCCTATTTAGTCAGAATGTTATGCCCATCACTGGAGCAGCTGCATCTGTCATTAATAACATTGATGGCCCCATTTTTCCCTGTCAAAAAGAAACAGAAAACTAAAAATGTATCTGCTCCTGCTCAAATTTCCCTAGACAGGATATCTGGCTACTGCTAAACACTTACAATTCTACACATTCTGACAAGGATATGAAAATAACCGATAAGTATGGGAAAAAGTGCATGCTTTTGTAAGTTTGATTTTCAGAATTTTGAATTGTCAGGTTTGTATGGTAAACTTTATTCTAATTGTGAAATTATGAAGGATGTTTTATCTGCACTTTCTTCTTCTGAGTAAAAATTTGTTTTAAATGGTTTAGTTTCTTCCATCTTACAGGTCTCAACTCAGTTTAAAGTGTGTGATACTTCTAGATTTATTGCCAATGGTACTCTTTTGAGGAGGTTTGCCTGGCTGTGTTCTCAGAACATTCCAGATGATGTGAAAATGATATTTTCAATTCTGCATTAGAGAGAGATTTAGATGTTGGTCCCTCTGCTGCAGGGGTTATCAAAGGGTGTGATAAGATGGATAAGCTGATACGGGGAATCTAGAATTTTTTCAGACCTCCTTTTTCAAATTTTCCAAGGGATTCTCCAGCCTCTTGTCTAATTTTGGCAGGAAACGAAATAAACAGTCACAGCAAAATGCTGGTAAGCATACATTTAAGAAGCACTGGCAAGAGGGTTCCAAAAGGAATACAGGAACTCCCCAAAACAAAAGACAATCCAAGTCAGAATGACTATCTAGTAAGGAAGCATGTCCCCCACCCCACACTCTGGCAGTCTCATTTCCATTACAGAAAGTCTGAATCTCCATTTCTCTCTTTGGCAACAAATAGTTTCAGACAAATGAGTTTTGAAGACCATTCATCAAGGTTACAGATGGCAGTGGAAGGAAATTCCTCCTTTCCAGGGAGTAATTCTTCATCCTCCAGTCCACATCTCTCTATTTCCTCCTATCTTTCATCATATTTGTCTCAGAGTGTAATAGAACAACTTCCTCATTACCAGAATGGGGAGTGTTTTTATTCAAGGATGTTTTTGATGCTAAAGAAAGAAAATGCTTGGAGACCAGTTATGGGTCTTTCTTTCCTAAACCACTTTGTGATAGTGCCCAAGTTCAAAATGCTGTCACATCACTATCTGTTTCATCTTTTTCCTCATTTAAATTCCTGGTAACACTAGGTTTAAAAGATGCTTATCAACATATCCTTATTCTTCCAGACTTCAGGTGTTTCTTAAGGTTTTGTGTGTATGGATCACGTTATCAGTAATGTTTATCTGCCTTACCCTCTGGACTATCCACTGTGCCAAGAGGGTTCACAATATGTCTAGCTCCATTTATAGCTCATTGCAGGCTACAGCGTATACAAATATTTTCATATTTAGTTGACTTTGTTATCTTTGCAGAGTATTTATAAAAGTGTCAGGAACCTGTAATTTGGGTGAGAGATCTCTTACACTGGGATTCTAAAAAAACACTCAAAAGTCTTTTTTGAGTCCATCACACAGGATTATGCTCCTGGGGTGTCTGCTAAACACCTCATTTCAAAGAGTTTTTCTTCCAGAGGAAAAATAAATCTATATCTAGCTCTGTTTCAAGAGTTTTACACACAGACTTTGGACTCTGCAAGGAGGCTTTTCGGTCTTATGGCCCCAATAATTTTCATGACTCCATGTGAGAAATATACAATGGTATTTGAAGTCTCTTTTTCCCAACACCAACATCCGTTATCTTTTCAGATCCTAGTACTGGGATTTGGCAGAAGAAAAATCACTTGGAGACAGCAGAAATCCCTAATCCAGGTCCCCCCCCCCCGGCTCCAAAACTGTCAGTTATCACAGATACCTCAGTTTTTACATGGGGAGTGATTTCAGGAAGGACAGAAGTGCAAGTCTTAACCAAAAATGCCCAAACTTGAGGCTATCCTGCAACTTGAATACATTCATATATGTATAGTTACAGAAACATGTTTTTAAAGCAATGAAAGCACTCCCTCTATTCTTAGGTATAATGCTCATGTTTTCAGACCTACTGGCAACTGCGTGGAGTATTTCTCAAGACATCACCTCAAGACAGATTCCTTTTGACATCACATGTAAACTCTAGAAGTCCAAATTACCCTAAACAAGACTAATTACCACTTCATAACTAGCTATAAAACACGCTCTGTCCCCTTCTGAGCCCAATAGCTGTCATAACACATTAGCTAAAATTCCCGCTAAACTTAAGATCTTTCCACTGGGAGACTTCAGCTATCCAGCAATAAACTGGCTGACCTACACTGCCAATAGTCGGCATGCCCAGCACTTCCTTGACAGTATAAACTCTAACTCTCTTTAACCAATAGTTAACCATCCTATTAGGGGCTCCATTGTCCTGGATCTAGTTCTCACAAATATGGCAATTCCTGCACAGCTCCAAATGTATTATCATATCTTGTTAAATCAAACCATAATTTACTGTCTTTTACCTTTAAAACTGATAGTACTTCCATTGTAAATAGCTCTGTGTTTTGGGACTTCTCAAAAGAAAACCTTGTTCAGTTACTTGATGTCTTAAATAAATTCTGCTGTAATCCTCCTCTAAAGGATCTCATTGCTAAAGCTGCTACCTATGTGTCTGACTTCTCTCACTTACGTAGTTATATTGATACAGCAGTCCCTATGTGCAAAAATATACTGAGAAGTTTAAAAACAAACCTCTGTGGTGAAATACCCATATAAATTAATTATATAACAAGAGGAAAAAAACTGCTTAACGCCTGTAAGAGGTCTCATTCTACATACATTAAGAGCACACTTAAACTATGAAAGAGCTTAAGAGAACCATTAGGACACTCAGCAAAGTATGAGCTTAAAATAGCCATTGAGATCAAAAATAGCTACAAATCTGTAGTTACATATCAGAATATGTACGAGGGTACTGCGACAGTGGTGAGGTCTGTGGTACGAGTGACAGATGCATTCAAGGTAGAGATGGGATTACATCAAGGATCATCTCTGAGCCCTTTCTTATTTGCAGTGGTGATGGCAGGTTGACAGATGAGATCAGACAGGAGTCCCTGTGGACTATGATGTTTGCAGACAACATTGTGATCTGTAGTGAGAATAGGGAACAGGTTGAGGAGATGCTGGACAGGTGGAGATATGCTCTAGAGAGGAATGAAGGTCAGCATGACTAAGACAAAATATATATGTGTGAATGAGAGAGAGAATAGAGGAATGGTGAGGATGCATGGAGTAGAGTTGGTGAAGTTGGATAAGTTTAAATACTTGGGATCAAGAGTTCAGAGTAATGGTGAGTATGGATGAGAGGTGAAGAAGAGATTACAGGCAGGGTGGATAAGAGTGTCAGGAGTGATTTGTGACAGATAGGTACCAGTAAGAGTGAAAGAGAAGGTCTACAAGAGGGTAGTGAGACCAGCTATATTATATGGGTTGGGAACAATGGCATTGACAAAAAGACAGGCATTAGAGCTGGAGGTGGCAGAGTTAAAGGTGTTAAGACTTGCACTGGGTGTGATGAGGATGGACAGGATTAGGAATCAGTATATTAGAGGGTCAACTCAGGTTGGATGGTTTGGAGACAAAGCCAGAGAGGTGAGATTGCATTGGTTTGGACATGTGCTGAGGAGGGATGCTGAGTATATTGGGAAAAGGATGCTAAGGATGGAGCTGCCAGGTAAGAGGAAAAGAGGAAGGCCTAACATAAGGTTTATGGATGTGGTGAGAGAGGACATGCAGGTGGCTGGTGTGACAGAGCAAGATGTAGAGAACAGGAAGACAGGAAGAAATGGAAACTGATGAGCCGCTGTGATAACCCCTAGTGAGAACAGCTGTAAGAAGAAGTGATATATAAATATATATATATATATATATATATATATATATATATATATATATATATATATCATCTCTGATTTCATTAATGTGGACATTGAAAATCTCAACACTGGACACTCACCAATTTGGCTTTATAAAGGAAGGTCTCTTTCACCTCATTAATTTCTTTGAAAAAGCAACTGAAACAGTAGATAATGGTTATGCAAAGCATACAGCATATATAGACCTGAAAAAGGCCTTTTACGCTATTCCTCATGCAAGCATTATTGATACATGGCTCACCTCATTAGTAAGGGTCCTTCTTCCAGGAACAAGGAAGTCATAACTTCCCTGTATTCCTCCCTTATCAGGCCCATCATTGAGTATAATGCCCCTTTTGGCATGTACTTCATGAAGCACATGCAGCAGCTGGAAAGACCACAGAGGTTCCTGACCAGGAGAAAGCAGGGCTTCTAAAATCTATCCAGATAGGCTAAAAGCCCTGCCCTCTACTCTGTCTCATACAGACTCCTCAGAGGTGATCTACGTCTGGCATACAGAGCAATTTCTGACCTCACCTTGATGAAATTTCTGCATATCCGCAAGCCAAACTCCACTCGTGTGACCCGCACGCAAAACCTCAACTTGGTCTGTGACGTCAATAGGACTTGCTTGCAGGACAGATCTCCCAGAGACTCCCTCATCTGTGGAATAGACTCCCTCTCCACATCAAGCAGAGTACCTCATTATTCTTCTGTAAGCGGAAGCTGGATGACTGGATGGGAAATAGAAATACACTCTTGGGATTCCACTTGTGTCCCTACTGGACAGGGGTATTGGGTGCTGGCTTGTGGGAACATGGGCTAATTTATTGGCTAGGCTTATAAGGGACTCAGGGCCAGTAGCCTTGCAACTTGCGATGATCTTATGATAAATCTGAATATAAATCCTTATAATGTGTGTTGGATAGCTAACTGGTTGTCTGAAAGAACTCATGTGATTAGAGAAGCAGGTGCCACTTTTGAAAGCAAAGTAATTACCAGTGGTGTACCACAGGGCTCAGTTCTGGGCCATCTGCTATTTGGAATATATTTTTCAGAACTTTAGGCAGGCACTTCTGGCCTATGGTTAACTAAGTTTGCAGATAACTGTAAATTGGGTGTTGTTATTCGATCTTCATCTGACTCACAATTGTGTCATCAGTTCATCAAGCAGATGTTTTTGCATCCTCTCTGAAAACTCAGCTGGTAAAATTCTGTTCCAGGACTCCATGCAAGAAGGCATGGAAGGCAGATGCCTTTTCTTTTCCCTGGACAGGAAGGTTCCTGCATGCTTTTCTATATCTTGTCAGACCCATTATTCAATATAATGCACCTTTTAGCATGTATTTATCTAAACATATCACACAACTTGAGAGACCTCAGAGATTGATAACTAAAGAGATCAGTGGTTTCAAAAATCTTAGTTATCAAGAGAGACTAAGCCCTTTCTCTCCATTCATTCTCTTATAGATTCTGCTGTGGAGATCTACATCTAGCCTTTTGTGCCATAAAAGATCCAACACTCTTTGGTTGTCTGTTCCTTTATAGAATTAATGTTACATCCAATACTCAGTTAAAGGAACTAAATGTTCATTCACAGATAATTAATACCTATCTAGTGATGATATATGGGGTAATACCCAGTTGGGAGTGTTTCTCAATGATACCCGAGTGGGGAGTTGTGTCAAAAGCCTTGGTTAAATCAAGACAGGCAGTATTTACTGTTTTGCCTTCTCCAGGGCTTTGGTGACATTCTCAAAGTAGTCCACCAGGTTCAGTAAGTATGGTCTACTCTTAACTAAGCCAAACTGGGTCGGGTCAAGAGTTTGAAGATTGTCTGTGTCCTTGTTGATAAGGTCCATGATGATTCTTTACATGGCTCAAAATGAGCATGTTTGTGCTTGTGTATGTCACCCATTCGATGGAAGGATAGGTGAATTTTCCCATGACCAAAGTGCTTGGCTGTATAGTGAGTGAGTAAGTCCAGGTAGGTGGTGTGCTTCTCTTGGTTCATGGTGGGGGACCTGTAGGTAGTAATGATGTGGTAGGATGTTTTACCCATAGTTAGTTGAACCTGGAGTAGCTCAAGAGAGTCATACTGTTTAACCAGTCTCAAGGTGTATTTGGCTCTAATGAAGGTGGATAGACCTCCACCTTTGATTCTTTCACACTTGTCTTGGGGTCTGAACATGTGACATTGTAGACCTGCACAGCCAGGGTGCTCTCTGCGGCCTTGAACCATGTCTCAGTGACTGTACAGACATCAGCATCTTCCAAGGTGAAGAGTGCTTCCACTGAGTACACTTTCCTGTTTAGGCTCCTAGCATTAAGCAGCATAACCTTGCATTTGTCTTAAGTGGATTTTTTTATGTCTGAAATTTTGTTGTTTTGACAATGCCTAAAAAAGGCACTATGGGGGAGGCAAGTGCCTTTGCCAGCATAAGAAAGCCTAGAGGAGACAGGTGAAGACCATCTTTAGCAAACATAGTCTGTTCACCATGTCTTCCCAGGCTGACAGATACTGGATCCCTCTGAACTGACACCAGAAGCTAAGCCAATTGTTGAAGTCAATCATTTTTTTTTATATTGTGGCATCATCCTGAGTGATGGTAGAATGCTGCTTAGGACTAGGGACATATCTGCCTGGGACACAGAATCGGAGAGTTCAGTCATGTCTCTCTTCACATAGTCCAAAGAGGTACATCTCAAGTCATTCACCCCATCATGTATGATAAGAGAGTCATAACAGTAATTGTTGTTGAGTGACTTGAGTGTGTGCATAAGTTGACTGATTCTGGCACCTGACAGGCAGCTGACCATGACCTTCTCCTTATCTAGACTGGTGAGGGGAACATCTGTGTGTCTCACTATGGAGTCACTTATGACCAGGACATCTAGGTTTGAGGTGTTTTGCCTTACAGGGTGTGTGTGGTTTGAGGTGTTTTGCCTTACAGGGTGTGTGTGTGTGTGTGTGTGTGTGTGTGTGTGTGTGTGTGTGTGTGTGTGTGTGTGTGTGTGTGTGTTTGTGTAGTTGATTTTATTTGCTTTGCAGTGTGTCCAAATGGTTTGCACTTAGAAGATCTCTGATCTTTTGGTAGACTTCTATTGAGTAACCCCGTATATGTCAGTTTATGTGTTGTGACCTTGTTTTGTGTGAGAGGTGATATGTGTGTGTGTGCACTGACAACCTGTTTGATGTCCGGTTTATTGCTACATGAGAGAATTGATTCTAAATTCATAGTGTAATTATATCTCTCACATATTGTGTTTGTTTTAGGAGTAAGTGGTTGTCAGTATGCATGAGGCAATCACTATATTGCCTAAGGATGCCCATGTCAATCAGGCTGGTCAGAGAAATGGTTCAAAACTGACCCTCCATTATTGCGGATTTATACTGTAACTATTATTGGGGAGTGGGCTAGTTTGACCAAATTTTGCTCTAATATTAATAAAGGGGCTTATCCTATTGAAGGATAGGGGTAAAAATGATGGCAATTCTTCTCAGTGCACAACTGAATTTCCTACAATGCGGCAGGGAAGCTTGGGAAGGCTCATTAACAGATGGCTAAGAGAAAATTGTCTTTCAAGGCATTTGCGTCTATACAGGGAACCTCTGGACCCCATTGTGCAGTGTGCAGCTACTCGTAAATGCAAGTCTTAAATGCAGGCAACATTAAACTACCAATGGGAAAGCACACAATTAGCTTTCCTCCAGTAATCTCCAACTCAGATGAGGCTCAGACTACACACTTCTACCAAAAGGGTACAGGCAGGTACCTCCTAATGTAAGGTGGCTGGAATAGTGCTCAAGTGTAACAATGCTGTCTAGATTCAGTAGCTCTGAATCTAATCTAGGCTATCTATGTACTAGCTACTTAAGACAACAGAGCTGTTTTTTTTAAACTGCAGAAAGATACAATACAAATCAGCAAAATGAGGCAGTAAAATGATAAAGTACAGTCAACAAAGTGCAAAGAAAGTATTTTTTTTCTATTTTGGCAGTGGATGCTTTAGATTTTAGCAGAATCTCTCCAGACATCTGGCAAAAGTCACCAAACATTGAACAGCTCTGGTTAGATGACCTGCAGTGGTACTGCCCTCTGCACAAACTGGCAGCTTTTTCAGCAGCTGTGAACAGTGGGAGACTATGGACAGCATTTCCAATAGAGGATTTTAAACTGAAGAGGTTTGCTTATATACAAGGCATGGGGAACCGCGTTTGCTCTTTGCTGAAAAACAATGACAAATTCAACCAAATCAATAAATGCAGTACAGAAGTGTTAAATAGCACTAAGACAGAGCAAGTGCAAAAAAAAATACTTATATTAGTTTTGTAGGTCCATATGGTTTTAGAAGCAAAGTCTTGTAGTCACAGTTGTCCAAGCCAGGCTCAGGGAAACTCTGAATAAATGAGCACAAATTCTGGGACGCTTTCCATGGGACTATCAGTGTAAAGGACCTTTATACTAATATACCGCATGATGTAGGAACAGAATGTTTTTTAGAATTTCTTTTTGAGGAAGGAGTCCTACAAGATTCAATCATTATTTATGAAACACTCTTAGACATCGTACTGAAGAATAATTTTATCTGGTTCGATAAGCAATTATACCTACAGAAAAAGGTGTAGCAATGGGCACAGCGTGTGGGAGACTTTTTGTAAATATAGTGATGTTACAATGGAACAAAAAACTCTTTTTGGCTTTGAGTATTTTAAAGCATGTAAATTTTACACCTAATTTTTGAACTACATTTTTATTTTATGGGAAAATGACACTAGTAAAATTCCCCTCGTTTTAGAGTATATCAATCAATGTACAGAATTTTAAAAATTTACAAGCTAACTAAATGAAGAACAAATTGCCTACTTAGATGTCTGATTATTTAAAGACAAACACAATAAAAGATTTACTTCTAAAATTTACAGAAATGCTACTTATTCAGTTTCCTATACTGTATGAGTGGACACCCCTTGCACAGAAAAAAATCTGTTGTTAAAGGACAATTTGTACATGCAGCATGAATGTCAATGGATGATGACATATTTTGGGATGAATGTGCCATCTTGAAAGTCATGTTTAAGAAAAGGGGTTATCCTACTTCATTTATCAATAATATCATGCTTGATGTAATGAACAAAAGAGAGAAAAAATATTCTATACCAATTCTAGGGGTGAGTTTTATTGAGATCAGCATAAATGATGAGCGACCAGAAGATTTAATAGATTGTGACACTAACATTTCTACTGTTACAGAAAAAAATATACATTCTACAAGGCAGAGTGGATTAGGTTCTTAGAAAAACTCATTCATCACTATGTAGACTGTATACATGTGGTGTATTAAGTGAATATTTGAGAAAAATCGGTCAGTTATTAGTGATGATGGACACTTAGTGAAAACATTGGGTGACAGGCCCACTATTGTACATAGGAAAGATGTAAATTTTAAAGCAAATTTTGAAAAGGAACAGATATCCAGGAAGAAACCCCTGGATATGAGAAAATGCAGAGCATGTAATTTATGCAAAGGTATGCTCATTACAGAATGTATCCATAGTAATAAGAATGAGATTCAAATAAATGGTAGCTGCAATTGTAATACTTCAGGTGTCATCTGTGTTGCAATGTATGACTCATGTTCATGCTTTTATATAGGAAAAACAGAACAGAGACTGAGGGAAAGAGTGCATGGACATCACTATGATATTAGAAAAGGAAAAGAAATAAATGCTCTTTTTAAACATTGTCACAGTAATCCTACACACTGTTTTAAATGTGTGGTGATAGAAAAAAATTAAATCTGATCAGAGGGGGGTACATGGTCCTTATTATTGGAGAAGTGAGAACTTTATTGGCAACTAATCATTGGCCAGGCATTAATGATATGCTTTCAATTGAATGTATACTGAAACTGAAGGCACAGCAAAGATGAAACTTAAATAAGTGTTATTAATGTCTTTTAATTGGAAGTAGAGGATCATTCTATTCGGAGATGTGATGGAGATTTTTCTGTGATTGGTTGACTATGGGGGGTGTGACACATTAAAGACTAATCCCTTTCCCAGAGTTTAATGGAGATCTTACTGTGGTTGGTCAGTTTTGGGGGTGTAACAAACACATGACTGTTACAAACTATATTTAAATTGCAGTGTACTACTATGGAGTTATCTGAAGAAGTTTTTCAATTTTGAGAACAAAAGTGCTAATATTTTAAATATGGGTTATTAAATCATTTTTTTAACTGATCAGTCATGCATTTTTACAATCTTAAGAAAGGTGTTGAGCCAGGAGAGGTCCAGAATTGGTCTCCAAGTGCCCTCCTTTCAGGGAACCAAAAACATTCTGGAATAAAACCCCTCCCTGCATGGGCATCTGGTACTGCTTGAAATGTGCCCTGAACCATAAGAGAATGGAACACATCTGGGAAAAGAGGAAGTTGTTCCCAAGGAGGTTAAGGAATGCCCAAAAAGGGAAGAAGTGACTCCCAAACCATAAGGTATCTCTAGTGAATAATCGACAGAATCCAACAGTCTGTTGTGATCTGTAAACAATTTGGAAGAGACAGGGAAAGATGGAAGGACAAGAGCAACTGCCATGGAAAAGGGGAAACAAATTGTCAAATGGAATCCAACTTGCCCTGCAAAGCAGGTTTCAAGGTGATAAGAGTCTGAGTAGACTTAGCAGGAGGTACACATCTTAAACCCTTTTTTCCCTTAGGTGGAGGATGAGACACCAATGAACAAAAGCACATTTGGAGGGATAATTCCTCTGGAACTTGGGAATAGTACAAACAAAAATATGCTTCACCTCCTACAAGGCTTTACCTTTATGCTGGATAGATTTGAAAAGTTCAGCAGCAGCACCAAAAAGATTTTTATTATCCAAAGGAAATCCAATAGTTTGGCCTTAATGCCATTAGCCAAAGCCTGGAAGATGAAGCCAAGAGTAACGTCTGATAAGCAAACCAAAGGCAGCAGCTAGAGGAGGTGTCAGCTGCATTGTAGCTGCATTTGATAGAGTGACAAGCAACCTGGAAGTTAAGAGTCCGAAAGGGAAAGGGCAGAAGCCTTCTCAAAGTCAGGAAGGTCAGAAACCACTTTGCAAACCTGACAAAGGAGGGCCAAGACATGCGTGGTCATATGAGTCTAACTGATGGCCTGAAAGTATAAAGTGGCAATAGTGTAAACATTTTGCCCAGCCTCTCTATAGCCTTACTATCTTTATTTAAAAGGAGCAACTTGGTGGACAACTTATATGGCTCATCAGAAGAGGCAGATCATACAAAAGGATCAGCAGAATGGCATTTATAAAGAAATTTACACTCTTCAAGCACTTTGTAAAATCTGTCAGGTTTCTTGGGTGCAGAGGGGCTGAGAATCTGGGGCTACAGAAGCTGCAGAAAAGGTATCCAGAAAGACATCCATAACAGGAGGAACAGCCACTGCCTTAGGAGACTATCTGGAAGAGCTCATAATACTTTTTCTGAATGTCAGAGACTTGAGAACAATCCCACATAAAAAAAGCTCTGTCATGCAGCCAACAGTATCCCCAAAGGAGAATTTCTTTAGCAGGAAATCTGGACTAATAGTGTCCTTTTCCTCTAAACCATAGTCCGAGGGGGAAGGAATCTGAAAAGAGTAAGCAAGTAAGCCAGGGACTCTTCCCCTGAATCCAGATCCTCCTCTGAAGAATCCAGTTTCCTGAGTCTTTTAAGAGGAGTGGAAAACCAGGGAGGGGCAGGAACAGACACCATTTGAGGAGGCTTTAGAGACATCAAATCACCGAATAATCCCTGTGTAAAATCCTGCCATTCACACTGCATATTCTTAACTACTGGAGAAATATGCTTGGTTTTCTTTCTTTTTCTTTGGGATGTCTGCATGAAACACCCTCAGAGGGTCATACCCATGGCGACATTCAATAAGCACAGTAGGAATCTCTTTCCTATCTAAGAGCTGCAGAATCCCTCTTGGTCCCTCGGATATAATCTGCAAGGTTCCCACTCAATGTCATGAGCAGATGTCTGGAAAGCCTCTGAGGATGTGCAAGAAGTTGGATCTATACCTGCCTCCAACTGGGTCACAGCAGAGGAATCTGAAGCAATCACTGGACAATCCTCTGGGCTTTCACTAGACTGAAGAGATAGATGTCTAGGGCAGGCAGGATGTTTTTTGGCTTTTTTGGCAGACGGCTGACCCTCAGGACAGTAAGATCTGTCATAGCATCTTGAACCAATAGCTTAAGATGTTGTTTTAAAGGTAAATAGATAAACAGGAAAGTTGACTATGTAAGGTCTTAGGGACAAAGGTTTGGCAGACAAAACACTATGTAAGGTCATGGGAAGCACCCAAACAGAAAAGATACTGGTTGTGATGGTCTTTATTGGGAATCTGCCTCCCACACTGGCATTTTCCCTTTCTGGATGAAATGAACCCAACATCATTAAAGAAAAAAGAAAGATAAGAAGCAGTCCCAATGGGGCATTTATTGGAAACTTGGCTTGGTAGCCAGCACAAGAGAAGGCCATTCAAATCAGTTTCAGTGATGTTTGTCAGGCTAGTGGAAAAAATGTTCTGAGGGTATGCATTCGTACATCACCTTTATGCCTTACGCCTTGCACGGGGAGAATACATGTGACATATGATGCCTATAAGTACTAAAGGCTTTAGTATACTGGCCAGACTTTGGGCTATCCTTGACAGGAGATCCTTTAGATTATGAATACTGCAACAATGATATGGAAGGGCATCAGTAGGGGTTTTAAATAAGCACCTCTACAGTAGCCAAAGCTATTTGGATCTTATCCCAGTGATTAGCCAGCTTTCAAAGCTTGAGTACCTTCCATGCATCTTCTGTCAGAAGATCGAGGATACCTCCAATGTAAAGACAGAGCACAGACTTAGTTGGAGCTTTTTTGCCTATAAAAAGGGAGGCAAGAACTCTGAAAGGCTAATTCTATAAAACAAACCCAAATGTAAATTATATACACAATGGTCTAAAAAATCCACATCCTGATAATACAAAAGGAATACAGTCAACATTTGGGAGTTGCAACAATGATCTTTTAGAACATCTGCTATTATGGTAAGCTTATTTACACAGCTGTACTATGTTCAGCATTTAAATTACTGTTTCAGTAGCTTAACCTATTTGGATTGATTACTACAACTTAGATCTAAGGGAGGAGAAAAATAAATTAAGAACACAGGAACTCCTAGATATTGGTCCTAGCAAAGCCTATTCTGTACCTGGAAAAGGAATCATTTTTTAAAGTATGTGCAGAGAAACAAGTTGCTGGCTCTAAAATACATCTACAGCTCACACCTTTCCAGAAAGTCACAGAAGAAGCCAAAGCTCTTGTAGCATGGATCCTACTCTGCCTGGAAGTGGCTTATTATAGTAAGTATAACGAAAGGCAATTGCACTAGATAACCACCTGGAAATAGTCTGCTTTGACACTAACTGTCCTTTCCTCTTACCTTCAAAGGCGGCTAACAGTTGATCAATTTTTCTGAAGGCTTGAGTTTGAGCTGCCTGTGGATATCCTGAGTGTGAAGAATCTTTTCTCCCTTGTTCATGAAAGAAGGCAGAGACACTAATAGCCTGACTTAAGGTAAACTCTGAGACCATTTTTGTCATGAAAGGGTTTGCTCATCAAAAGAGCTCAACAACAATAATTCTTTGGAATATAAACAGATTAATAAAGCCCATTAAAAGAGAAAAAATCATATCTATGCCAAAACAGAGAAGGGGGAGTATAGTAGTACTAAGAGAAACAAGTTTAAACCACGAGGAACATTAAATTTTAAACAGAAAAAGGATTTATTGTGGTCTCATATACAAAGTAGAAGCAAGTTGAAGAATGGTAGCATCAATAAAATAAGGTTTCTCCTTTTCAGTTGTTGGGGATGATGGAAGATGCAAAGGGCAGGTATGCTGCGATAAAGGGCTCACTGCATGGTTAAATATGAACAATCTGCAGGATCTACACCCCCTCCCCCAACTGATATGCAAATGCGTACTAAAAGTACTAA